>NC_060273.1:102440313-102542266 GCF_021613505.1 Equus quagga
TTCAAGTCACAATGTCCTTTGGCAGCCTCTTTTCCCATAACCAGTCCATGGAGAGCCTCATTATGTCATTTTACTGGGTCAGCTTAAATAATTAATGAATATGTAGGGACATACAAGCATTGCTATGAGACTAAAGAGAGTTATTCTCCCTTTGGGAGTGGTGGCTCCTTTTCCTGTGATTCACACGTCATGCAGAAATCCCTGTCTCCCTGCAGTTCCTATTAGGTATTCCTGATATAAAATCTTGTTTGCTATTCTTGATATAAATTCATAGTATCAAAGAAATGTATGGGGCATTGGAGGTTCTCTTTTCTTTCCTTCTACTATGTGAGGAAATCTGTTTCACAATTTCTCTTCTCCAATATGAGCCCTTCCAGTGACCATTCCTCCCTTCATAAATTAGAGTTTTAGTTTTGAACACTCAGCCTAACAGGACATTAAAAATTATTATCTTACTCTTTTAACTTATAGGGATAGTTTCCTATAATTTCCCTATTGAAATTTCTTGAGATAGAAGAGAGTCTCAATAAGGTGCACAAAGATTTCTCATTTTCTAGCGTTTTATAGCTTTCCATAACATCATCATCTTCACTTCATTTGGTCTCTTCTACTTTCCTGATAAGGTCATATCTTTTGACCCTGAGTTTTATTATGGACTTTTACTCTCCACTTCTATGTATCATTTTCTCTATTAATATACTTTTATCTTTTCCTCCAAATTTGGAGGAAGGATTCACTTCCCTAAGACAAACTACTCTGTGTCCTGGATCTTTTTTTTTGGACTCCTGTGAAAACCTTAGGCTCAGATTCATGTCATTCCCATCCTTGCCTTTTCTTCCTCACTGATCCTTCTCCTGGGCTTTCAAAATGTTGTGATATCTGCCTGTTCTTTATATTTTCTCTCACTCTCATTTCATTGCCAAACTTTTGAATAAAAAGCTCAAGTTTTCCCCACTCATTCTCTTTTTAAACTGTTATAATCTCTCTTCTATGTCAAAACTATTTTCTTGATACTCAACAATGAACTAATAACTAAATTCAACAACTCTTCTTGGCTTGAACTTATTGGAGGCTTGAGCTGGAGATCATGCTCCCTTTGAAATTGAAGGTTTGTATTATTCATTAATTTAGTCCAAAAGTTTTTTAAGTGTTTTACATATAATAATTCATCTTGTCATCACCACACTCTATGAGGTGGTACCATGATTACCCCCATTCTACAGATGAGGAAACTGAGGACTGGAGAAGTTAAGGGTTAGTCTTAAAGTCCAGTTCAAATGTCTTTGGTTTTTTGCTCCTTCATTTCTATTTATTTTTCTGGCTTCTCTTTCTTTGCTGGCTTATCCTTCTCCGAACTTCCTGTGAGCATTCCATTCCTCACAACAGTTGTTTGTCCTCATTTTCTCTCTCTACTCACTTTCTTTCAAAGAGTGGTCCTGTCTTGTTAATAAGATTATCATCTCGTTGGAGATCAATTCTTACTACTTTTGTGACAAATTTTGTTCTTTCTGGGATTCAAAGTTCTGGTTTATTTGACTGCCCCCATTTAAACAGTCATTTCCCTTCCCTTCTGCTATTGCATTTATACCCATCTTTTAGATCCTTTTCTGAGCTCTCCTTTTCTTCTCCATATTCCTACAACTCTTATTGTCCAGAACAATCAATTTGGTAATAAATGACCTATTGCATTATGTATGTGTTTCTTATATGCATATCTTGTCTTTTCAGCTTTACAAGAAATTCTTGGAGGAATAGGGCTCTGCCTTTTAATTATTTTACATTCTCTTTCTGTCGTTAGTATTTAGCATCTAACATAGTGGTGAATACATGAGACGTAGTTCATCAGCAAAGTTCTTTGGTTCCAAACAAGAGAAAACAACTATAGCTAATATAAGCAAAAGCAAAATTGTGGTAAGGATTTGGGGAGCTCTTGGAGCCTGGCACGAGTGGTTCTCTAGCCAATGATCAGAATGCTGCTGCTGGTCAGGATGTGACTCCAGCCACTTTCAGTCTCTCAGACTCTCTGCTGAAGATGCAAATGAGAGAAAGGAGCATCTGAATGGCCTAGCTGAGATCTCATGCTCCTCCACTGAGGGAGGAGAGGTTATTAATTAAAGTCTAACCAGATTGTATTAGTTAGGAAAGAGGTAATTCCTCCCAAAGAAAATCACATTGCTGTCAGGAAAGGAAAAAGGATGTTGAGAAACAACCTCCAAAAAAGTTTATAATAGGTGCTGAATAAACATTTGTTGAATGAATAAGTTAATAGCCTGTGATATTAATCACCACGTTTAGGTTTAGTTTAGCAAGACTAGCAGGCATATTTGCATTCATTCTTTAGGATCAGAGCTGAGTCAGCATGTCTATGATAATTCGGGACCGCAGAAATTCAGGGGCAGAGAGCCATGTGGGTCAAGCATGTTGTAAGGATAAATTTAGAAACTCCAAACAAAGCTGGCGCTCATTGCATATTTAGATTCTAGACTGTTTGCTAAGAGATAAGTCAGAGTATTTAGTTATATGTATCTGAACTACACTTCAGTCCACGTTTAAAATTTAGGAGAAAGAGGCTGAGTAATTCAGAAATTGGTTTAAAGGTCACTATGGTAAATTGAAAAGAGTTCTAACTCTGCTCTTCCACCAATTCTCTTTGCTGTTAGGTCGACCACTTTAACTTTTTGCTTCTCTGGTTCCTCATAAGTAAAAGAGGGGATTGAAACATGAAATTTGAAGTCTCACCAGTTAAAAATCCTGCATTTTCAGGGAGAATCTTTCATTCATATTTGATATATTATCACTTGCAGAAATTATGATGGAATACCTTTATTGGTTGCTTACCTAGAAACACCAAATGACTCTTCAAATAAACTTTCCATAGACTTGTCCAGGTCAGTCCTGAGATATTCATGTGAAATTATGCCCCTCACTGTATTTGGCCAGACTATGCCCTGGTCCCCAGTCTTGCTGGGCTTCTTTGAGCTGTGTGAGTCCAATCCTTTTGCTTGTCTTCTGGGATCCTCAGCAGCAACAAACCCAGAGCTGTGGCTGCCACTTTAGTTCTCTCCAGATTTGTGCTGAAGCCTTCATCGCCTCATCTAGCATGGATTTCTGCCCCTTTTCTGGTCTTCTTTTTGTTAAAATGGCTATTTTACAGCTCACTGGGCCCAAATCTTTAGTCCTGTTTTTAGACACCCTCCTCTTCATTTAAAGTGATATGGCTGACAGTTATGTGATTTTATAAGTATATATTGTAGTAGCATTAATACCCGGTACACCCTTTATATGGGACTTACTTTTATAGAATAACCTTAGACAGCTTGGCTCTGATTAATCATTCACATCAAGGGTTTTAAAGTTCAAAAACTCTCCCTTAGGTTATAGTTTCACCCAGATTAGATGATGATATATGATCCACGTCGTGTGCTTTTATAAAGATGTGATTCTTGTCCTATGGACAAAGCAATGCAATGTAGTTAAATTTCATTAAGGGGCATAATGTTACAATGAATAAACTATTATAATGAAGTGATTTTAGTGTCCTTGTAGTGAGTAACAAGGCATACTTCCTCCTATCCTCATCCCCAACCATGTACCATCATATACGGTTATGCAAATTTTGCACTGCACCTCCCTAGGGGCCATGATTCACGTTGTAATCTAAGTAAATGGTGCTACCTGGATTTATACAGTGTACAACCTGTGCAGCCTTATATGGTGCTCCTGCTCCCTGCACCTACACAAACACAAGAAACTCTAGCCATATAAACCTTGAATGCACCAAGTAATCTTTTAGTACCAAGTCTTTTCACCTGTGATTACTTTTGCTTTAAGCATACTTCTCTTTCTGGCATGTTCCACCTCTTTCTCTAAGATAATTTTAAGTTCTATGATTCATCAAACTAAAACAGGACAATTGTAATATAAATATTACGTTATGTATTACCAGATACATGTCACTTTTTTTTTATTAATGTTATGATAGATTACAACCTTGTGAGATTTCAGTTGTACATTATTGTTAGTCATGCTGTGGGTACACCACTTCCACCTTTGTGCCCTCCCTGCACCCCTGCTTTTCCCTGGTAACCACCAATCAGATCTCCTTGTCAATATATTAACTTCCACCTATGAGTGGAGTCATATAGAGTTCGTCTTTCTCTGACTGGCTTATTTCACTTAACATAATACCCTCGAGGTCCATCCACGTTGCTGCGAATGGGCCAATTTTGTCTTTTTTAATGGCTGAGTAGTATTCCATTGTGTATATATACCATATCTTCTTTATCCAATCATCAGTTTCTGGGCATGTAGGTTGGTTCCATGTCTTGGCTATTGTAAATAATGCTGCGATGAACATAGGGGTGCAAGGGACTCCTGGGATTGCTGATTTCAGGTTCTTAGGATAGATACCCAGTAATGGGATGGCTGGATCATAGGGTATTTCTATTTTTAACTTTTTGAGAAATCTCCATACTGTTTTCCATAGTGGCTGCACCAGTTTGCATTCCCACCAACAGTGTATGAGGGTTCCTTTTTCTCCACAACCTCTCCAACATTTGTCGCTCTTGGTTTTGGATGCTTTTGCCAATCTAACAGGTGTAAGGTGATATCTTAGTGTAGTTTTGATTTGCATTTCCCTGATAGATACATGTCACTTTTTAAATTCTGTTTTTACTGTTATATTTACCGTGCTCTATTGCACTTATCTGCTTTTCCTACTGGAGTTTGAGATTCTGCGGCATTAACAACCATGATTTACGATCTTTGCTAGCTTAATAATTATCATGGTGTCTGACACACTGTAGGCATATCATAAAAGTTCCTGAATAAATGGTTCAATCAATGCAGGTTGAATGCTTTTTCAGATCTCTGTTTTTATAACAGTCACTCAAGTTCAAGTACCAAGTTAGAGAGGACAGTAGGACATGTAATGCAGTCGTTTAGCTGTTTGCTTGCATTTTGTCCTGTGTAGTGATGTTTGTTTGTTTAATGTCATCATTTTTTCCCTAAAAGAATGGCTTTTTCCTCAAAGGTAGCTTAAACATATGCATAAATTGTAGTAGGATAAAAAAATACTGGTGAATAAATATGAGTGAAGGTAACATCAGGATAGGAAATTAAGATGTACCAGGGATATAGCTAATTAAAAAATCCATACCACAAAGGTGCTATGTATTTGATAAGAAACGAGATACAAAAGTGGTTCTGAGCTTCCCTTCAACAACACAAAGAGAGAAACAAGCTCAATGGTGAAACTCATAGTGTTCATGGGCTAAACACAAATCATGTACAGAGGAGAAGACCAATTTTTTTTTAAAGATTTTATTTTTTTCCTTTTTCTTCCCAAAGCCCCCCAGTACATAGTTGTATATTCTTCGTTGTGGGTCCTTCTAGTTGTGGCATGTGGGATACTGCCTCAGCGTGGTTTGATGAGCAGTGCCATGTCCGTGCCCAGGATTCGAACCAACGAAACACTGGACCACCTGCAGCAGAGCGCACGAACTTAACCACTCGGCCACGGGGCCAGCTCCAAGAAGAAGACCACTTTTTATTTGATCCTTAATTAGGCTTTTGGACAATGTCATGCTAAGGTGTTTCTACCATGAGTCTTCTTCAGTAAGATGCCAAGTGATGTGGTGGGCAAATTCTCAACTAAACACTATGATAAATGGAATCAATTTTGTTGTTTTTCCTTATTCCTCAAAATAACTAGATATCACGATGCAAACTTATGATATAGAACAAATTATTTTTAAGCAGCCTAAGCAATGTGTTAGAGGTATAGCTCTTTGATGTGATGGCCAGATGCAAGACAAAATCTAGTATACCTGGAAGAGTGTATAGATTGCACGTTATTTGAGTCAATCACCCAAGAATATTATGTTTCATAACCAAGCGGATATAAATATTGTCCATTAAAGATTGATTTACAGATTGTACTATCAATGGAAAAGAATGTAAGGTTGACATGCTTTTTTCAAAAGTCAGAGGTATACATATTTAATTTATTCCATGATATATATGTGGGTGGATGGTCATCCCATTGCCACATAGAGAATGGCCAAAGCTTAAACTAGGTTCTGGGTCTACTGTAGCATGTTGGAGAGTGTCTGCCAACAGCCTCCTGATTTTTATCCCAGAAACAGTTAAAATAATTTTAACTGTTAAATTTTCCAAAGAGAACGTGGAAAACACTTTACCTGGTCATAAATAATTGAAAACAAAGTAGCTAACTTTAGTTATTGTAATTTCTTGGTGGACCCTTCAAGTTGATTTAGATTTAAAATATACCTTTTCATTCCTAAATAAGTTGGCTGCCATCTTACGTTGTTGGATATATACCTATTATTTACTGGAAGATATCCACCAAAAATACTGATTTTGACTTTGCTGTAGCTGGTTTGAAGGCTTTTTGTTGTTGTTGTTATTGCAGCCATCAGGTGGTAGAACCTGAATTGAAGTCATTCCTACCTAGTTCACACAATAAATCTATGTCATCAACATGCTGGATATTATTTTATTCTCTATAGCACATGGTAGGGAAAGAATATAGACACATCATCAGAAAGTAGTTTCCAGCCAATAAGGTACCAGTTAAAAATAAAGGAGAGCACAGATATTGTCTCCCCTATCTGTCAAGAGCTGACAACAAGAAATATAAATTGGAAAAAAAAAAACCTTGAAACAATTGTTCCAGGAAAAATTTTGAATTATGACCAATTGCCTCCTCCCTACCAAAAAGTTTGGGAATGAATACTGATCCTTATGAAATACATGGGGCCTGGTGGCAGACTTCTAGGGGAAAATTATTTTTAAATTTCTGACTCAGGACTTCCTTAAACACCCTGGTGGCTGAGATTTACAGGGGGTGTTTAAAAATTAAAATATTTCTTCTTGTTTACAAAAGCTACTTGCAAAAGTTCAGCCTTGTCAACTAGTTGGCTAGATGAGTTGTCTTTATATATTTAAACAAAGAAGGTTGTCTTTATTCCACAATGCTTGTAACTTCATGGGATATGTAAATTCGTGGGATATGAAACCTGCATGTACTTGTCTGACTATCTTAAGCATTGCACATTCCAAGAGACAGGGTTTGGTTTAAGGTGTAATCGATGAGTGATGTTCTGCAATAGGATGCAGCAATAAAGTCATTGCTTATCAGGATTGACTATCTTCTGTTCCTATTAGCGAAAAATATGAGAGCAAAGAACATCAACAAATAAGAATTTCGACAAATCTGAAAGAAAATGTTTGGAGACAAATTGATGGATGAAACAGAGCAAAGATCTCCGGAGCACAGAATATATTCTGGAAATAGTATTGGGGAGGTAGTTGCTGATCGTACTGGTGGAAGTCACCCCAAGTCCATGCTGAGAGCTAGCAAGTACTAAGGGTGCAGTGGGTGGGAGGTAGAGCTGAAACTAGGGGAATTAATTCCATGTCTCTCTGTGAAACAGAAAAGTGATGTCAGCTACACAGAATAATATCTGTATTCTTCATTTAAAAAATTATTTTTATTTATTTATGTATTTATTTATTATTTTTTTAAGATTTTATTTTTTTTCCTTTTTCTCCCCAAAAACCCCCAGTACATAGTTGTATATTCTTCGTTGTGGGTCCTTATAGTTGTGGCATGTGGGACGCTGCCTCAGCGTGGTTTGATGAGCGGTGCCATGTCCGCGCCCAGGATTCAAACTAATGAAACACTGGGCTGCCTGCAGCGGAGCGTGCGAACTTAACCACTTGGCCACGGGGCCAGCCCCTAAAAAATTATTATTTTTAATTTGTGCTAAAATACACATAACATAAAACTTACTGTCTTAGCCATTTTTAAGTATACAGTTCAGTGATATTAAGTACGTTCACATTGTTGTGCAACCATCAGCACCATTCACCTCTGGAACTCTTCAGCCCACAAAACCCAAACTCTACCCATTAAACAGTGTCTCCCTGTTTTCCCCTCTCCTGGAAACCACCATTCTACTTTCTGTGTCTATGAATTTGACTACTCTAGGTATCTTGTGTAAGTGGAATCATGCAGTATTTGTTTTTTTGTGACTGGCTTATTTCACTTAGCATAATGTCTGCAAGCTTCATCCATGTTGCAGCATGTGTCATAATTTCCTTCCTTTTTAACGCTGAACAATATTCCATTGTATGTATATACCACATTCTATTTATCCATTCATCTGTCCATGGACACTTGGATTGCTTCCACCTTTTGGCTATTGTGAATAATGCTGCTGTGAACATGGGTGTACAAATATCTGCTTGAGACCTTGCTTTCAATTCTTTCGGGTACATACCCAGACATGGAATTGATGAATAATATTTTAATTCTATTTTTAATCTTTTGAAGAACCACTATAATGTTTTCCACACCAGCTGCACCATTTTACATACCCATCAGCAATTCACAAGGATTCCAGTTTCTCCACATCCTTACCGACACTTGTTATTTTCTGGTTTTTTGGTTGGTAGCCATCCCAGTGGGTGTGAGGCAGTATTTCATTTATGGTTTTGATTTGCATTACCCTAATGATTAGGGATGTTGGGAATCTTTTCATGTACTTATTGGTCATTTATATATCTTCTTTGGAGAAGTGTCTATTCAAGTCCCTTTCTCATTTTTTAATCAGGTTGATTTTTATTATTGTTGTCGAGTCAGAGGAGTTCTTTACATGTCTGGATATTAAACCTTTATCAGATATATGATTTGAAAATATTTTCCCCCATTCCATAGGTTGCCTTTTCACTCTATTAGTTGTGTCTTTTGATGCAAAGATGCTTTTAATTTTGATATAGTCTGATTTATCTATTTTTTCTTTTGGTGCCTGTGCTTTTGGTATCATATCCAAGAAATCATTTCCAAATTGTACTCTTCATTTTTAATATGAGTTAACAAACAGATGATTCCAATTTTATGCAAACTCTTCCAGACAATAACAAAGAAGAACTGCTTCCAAGCTGCTTTTATGAGGTTTGAATAATCCTGGTGAAATAAGAAAGGACATTATGAAAGAGGAAAATTTACAGATCTGTTTCACTTATTACTATAGATACAAAAGAAATGTTTGCAAATAAAATCCAATCATGTTTAGAATAGATGATACGCTACAGCCAATTTGAGTTCATTCCAGAACATGATGAAGTTTTAAATATAGAAAAATCCATGAATATAGTTAATCCTTTAATAGATTAAAAGAGAAAAATTCATGTAATCAGCTCAAAAACAAACAAAAACCAAAAAACCCCAGAGGAAACATTTGATAATATGCCCATTCATTATTTAAAATGCTTTGTAAATTAGAAATAGAAGAGAACTTCGTTAACCTGATAAACAGTGAATGCAATGGCATACAATATAGCACTCAAAACAAATGAACTATAACATTTAAAAAGATAGACAATATTAACATTATAATATTTAATGACATCCTTTTTATAAGGTTAAAATAATAACATTTTTAAGAATACACAGATGCAGAAAACTATATTAAAGGGAAAGCCAGTGAATGATGAACGTAGGATTTGGGAGGGTGGCACCTTGAAAAGGGGAAGCAAGGGAGATAGGATGGGGAGGCTGCATGCTTATCTGAAGAATCTGACTTTTGTTTGGCATGGTGCTTACATAGAAGCTTATTACAGTGTTAAAAGTAAGAAATCAACCAAACAAAGAAAGTGGATCAGGCTTGGAGCGATGACCGCCAATCATCATGAACCATAAATTATAATTAATCCAGTTTCACGCACATGAGGTCAAATGCAAGAAAAGACACTTGACCATGATGTGAGGAAGAAAATAGTAGAATAGTACTTGGAAGGGACATGCTGGAGAAATTTGTTTTGTTATTTTTATTTCTTTTAAGCATTGCAAGACTTGAGAATGATTCTATGCGGATGAAGAAGAAGGCTGGAGACATAGGAGTGAATAACAAAGAAGCAGGTCCTGCTGCCCAGGAGGGCTGGATCCACAGCATGGGTAAAGATAAGCCAGTAAGAGGGCATCTTCATCCACCCTGTCAAGAGAGGAAGGGAGGGGTGTGGATGTGGAAACCTGTGCAGGGGTGGTGGCAGGAATCTGAGAGATTTTCCTTCTTATGACGTATTTCCTCTTTAAAGTGGAAATCAAGGTCATCTTCTGAGTGACCGGGGTCATCGCTGGGTAGGAAGTGTAGGGAGAGCTGTGACTGCTTGAAATGGTTGTATGATGATGGGAGTTAAGAACTCTGGCCCAGCATCAGACACATTTAGGTTGAGGTCCTGTCTCCCAGAGGGTACTGTGGATGTTCGTGTGTTTACATGTTTCTGTTTTAATTGTGATTCTCCTCCTCCCTTTTCCTCTGGCCCTTTCCTTTTCCCTTTCTCCCTTCTCCTTCTACTTTCCCAGTTCCAGTTCAAAAATATCTCCAGAAAAACTGTATTTAATCTGGCTTTGGTAACATTTCCATTTCTGTATCAATGGAGGATGACTGTTGGGTGGGGAACTGGGATTGCTCACGCTTGCCCCAGGTGCCTGCTGTGGACCGTCACAGTGGCCTCTCGGATGGGATTTTTAAGAAGGTGCTATCTCCCACTCAAATAAGAATTTCTCAGAGGAAGAGAAGATACTATTCTGGGCAGGTAAAGTAATAGAAATCCAGCACATTATTGTCATAATTGCTGCTGTGGAGATTATGAAATAAAACTAAATAGAGAAACAATTTATGGCCAGTGTGGCCATTGAAATCAAAGAATGTAAATTTCTAGTCGAAGCATCTATAATATAACTTTATACAATTTTTACCAGCAGCACTCAGCAACTCTGATGCAGATGGACTTTTGCATTGGTCCAGATTTGTTTTTTTTCAGAGATGTGACAGAAAAAAATTGGGCCAAGATAATTGATAATATTGGCAGGATAAAGGATGAAGAAATGAGTGGATGATATGATTAAAGGTGTAAAGGAAAGGATGTGAGGAGAGGAGGGCGGACTGAGAGAAAACAGAGGATCAAAAACAAGTTCATTGGAAAAATATATGTGATGGACCTGAAATGGTCTGAGGACGTAGTCAGAGAATTGGAAGACTTAAGTTAATGTTTAAGAGTGGATAATTATGCAGAATAATACGTTTTAGTAGCTGGCCATAGAAGTACTTACTAACATGGAATAAACATAATCGAAATGAGAGGTTAAAAAGCAGACATGAAGCTTTGGGTGGGTTGTTCCTGTAGAGACTAGGATCTGCCAGGTTACTGTCAAGTCTGGGGTTAGAGGAGGACATTAAACCAGATGCTAAAAGTGTCAATGAATGAGAGAGCGTAAACTTTTCATTTGCTAAATTTATTACATTGATGATCAGGAACTATTTTATCCCTAGAGTCTTCAGACTGGAAGTGTGGTTTCTTGCCACGTATTTATCTTAACATCGTAAGACTTTGGATATGGAGTTTATTAAAAAGGAATTTTACCAGAGGGATGAATGAGTTATTGAATTGTGAATATATTTAATATAATGCTTATTATATAGTTAGTATTAGATACTGTGAGAATTATCAAAGTTAAACTCTAACCTTAAAAAGTTTGTGATTTGTTGTAGAAGTTAGGTTTACTATAGAAAACAATGAGAGAATAACAGACTAGTATAGGGTACAAGTTGAAAAGGAGAGTAAATGTGTACAACAAGTGTTTGAACAAAGGACAGGCCAATTTTATTAGGCTCTTATATGAACTTTGAAGAAAAGGAATGATGTAGACTGCTTAGGAACTCCTCTATTTCTATGGCTTAGATATATATATGTAAATATATATATGTATATATATGTGTGTGTGTGTGTATATATAATTTTTTTCACCTAAGATAAAAATGTCTTGTCCAAAAACAGGATACCCTTTTATTCTTTATTCTCTGTTGAGGTGCTCATTAATTGTCTGTAATGTTTTAAGTTTTCTGACTTAGGGGAAATTCCTAATATCATTATCTTCATCCTTTCCTTTCTCCAAAGCATATGGCCTCTAATTTCGTAATTTCAAAAGGCATTGCTCATTTTTAAAATAACTCACAAACGAAAGTTGAATTTAATGGAATTATTTTTCCTTTGGCTTCTTCCCCAAGTTTTCATAATTTCCAGGATTCATGTCTAGTTAAAGGAATAATTTTTTCCACAATCTATGTAGAAGGCTATAGTCTCTATTTAGCACGAAGAAAATAAAATGGTTTTTCACAGGGTTAGTACAAATTAAACTATGTCATTTATCAAAATTATGGCCTTCTACTGTTCGGGAGTGTCCATGGTATGCCTCGGCCAAAATGCCTTTTCAGTAAGTTTTTCCTGGAAATTCCTCTTTGGATCTGGAAATATCTTTACTGGTCCCAGTCGTCAGTATGATGAGTTGTGAGGTAGTGTTGCTACATCAGGATCTTAGGACTAAACTATCTAGGATGGAATGCTGGCTCTGCCAGTTACCATCTGTCTGAACTTAGGCAGACTACTTAACCTCTCTGTTTCTCAGTTTCATGATTTATAATATAAGAGTAATAGTAATGGCACTATAAAGGTATTATGAACATTAAATGAGCCAATATATGTATGGCTTTCTGAATCCTGCCTATTACATAGCAAATACTAATAACTATTAGCTATCATTCTTTTCCTGTGATACTTTAGTAAGATACTGAAATGGCTACATAAGAGGCAGTTGGTAAAATGACCCTTTAAGCTAAATATTTGTGGTAAAATAAAGAAGATTCTAACCTCAAATTATCCTCCCAACAGGCTGCCTGAAATCTCATCCATAGATTCACCCCTTAAGGTCCTCTTGGAGACATGAACTTTAGAACTACAAACTGCTCTCCTTCAAATTTTTCCATCTTTTTGTCCTCACTAAGCTCCCTTCCTGCTCATTCTTCCCCAGGTAGAACAAGAACTCTCTACCTTGGTCCCAACTTGTACTCCGACCATATTTTCACTTGGGACTAAATTGTTTATTTCTCCTACTGGAGTATCTCTGAAGGGACCCTGCTCTTTCTCCAGTGCTTAGCACGGAACTCAGGATGTAGTAGATGAATAAGAAATAAGTTTTAAATGAAACTGATTAAACTCTTGAGTTCTTAGCATCTCCAAGCCTCCCAATCAGTTCTCCCTTTATGACTTGACATCATTTTCACCTCAAGCTAAACACCTGTCTGCCTTGATGAACCACTTCAGTGAAACTCATCGGCACTCTCAGTTTCTTCCCTCTGCAGTGTTCTGCCACACCCAGTGCTGGCTCCCAAGAGCTACTTACCTTTCTGTTCTTGCTCCAAAGCTTTAGGACACTGCAAGGAAAAGAAAAACCCCACAGTCTGTGGATGAGTGACATGTCACATTTATGAATTTCAACCCTACTGCTTCTTGGAAATCCTGTACCTGATCCTTGTCACTTCCCCTTTTCTTCTCCTTAATGGATATTCCAAAATACCTCAGGAGGCCCATTTTTTTGCAGTCTCATTCTTAGCAGCTAACTTTTCCCATTACTTAACTGAGAAAATAGAGGCCACAGGAATTGAGTAACCTTACCTTTCTTGCTTTTCAGTTCCTAATTTATTATTTTTCTTGCCTCTCACCCTTCTTTTTCCCTCCAAACTCTTGAACCTATCTTCTAGTTCTTCCAATATCTTAATCCATCAATTACATCTCCTTTCTTTGATTTCAGTCTCCCCCTTTCCGTTGCCTTTGTGGACAGTGATAACAAAATGGAGTAACGTATGTTGGGGCTTCTACATTGAAGCTGAGAGACGAGAGGATTAAGGAAGTAGGGCTTATGCACGCACACCACATTCACCACCAGATGTTAATTGAACTTTTGAACTTTACCTGACACCACAGGTCACGTCTTGAAACACTGTCTCATTCCAAAATGGACAATCTGCCTAGATACATCCCAAGGACCAACTACATGCTGACAAGTCAGCTCACCCCATGCTAGAACCAACCATTAGTGTTCAATGTAAACCTTAGTGGGCCTGTTCCTTTTGCCTTTGTAAACCTCTGCCTCCTTTGTCTTCCTCGGAGCACATTTTGGGTTTCTGCTTGAATCTATGTCTCCCAAATTACAATTCTAATTGCTCAAATAAGTATGTGCTGTTTGACTTGTGGTGAATTTTTCCTTGGTCGACACCATTATTTTTTCCTAGATCAGAAAACTGAGTCTTAATACTGTAAAAGTCTTCCTTGTGATTCTGGCTCCACTAAATATTTTGAACTAGTAATTCACACTTTGCTTTTCAACTTCTTCAGCTTGTATTCACCCCTCGACCATCCTTCTCTGGCTTCTATGAATATCCCTTAGGAAAATGGCTCTCACCGAAGTTTTTTGGTTTCAGGTTGCCAAATCCAAAGACTTCGTTTTTTATCATACTTGATCTGACTGTGGGCATTGTAGCCTGCTGGCCATTCCCTTCTTGACATTCTCTTCTTCCTGATACTCCATGACACACACTCTCCTAGATCACCTCCTGTCTTTCTGGTCTATCCTCCATGTTTTTCATTAATTCACCCTCTCTTCCCACTCTTACATATTGGTATTTGTATTCCCCATAATTCTTCATTGTGTTACTGAACCAAGTGGGTTGGCCTCTGGGCGAGTTAAATCAGACTCTCCACTAGAAGTAATTGTCTCACAAAGCAAGGTATATTTGCAGCAAATAGGAGACTATGTAGAATCATTTCCAACCTCATGGCCTCCTCAACAAAGGGAAGCAGGGACATTTATTTCGGATGGGGAATGAATATTCAAAAGGGAGAGGTGGGTATTCACTTGCACAGGCTCAGTTGAAAAACGTGCTTCCACAACACTGCAGGTTACATAATAATGCCTCAGCTCCTCCTGGAGAGATCTTAGCATTAAAAATAAGGCAAAGGTCATAGGCATAGCTCTTGTGGTGAGGCTTGGTCTGGTTCAGGGTGGTTGATGATTGCATTTCCTTTATGTAACAAAAGGAAAAAGAACAATTTGCAACAACAGTTAAAATATCTAGGGGCCAGTTCCATGGCCAAGTGGTTAAGTTCATGTGCTCTGCTTCAGTGGCCTGGGGTTTCACTGGTTTGGATCCCAGGCACAGACCTAGCACTGCTCATCACACCATGCTGAGGTAGTGTCCTCAGCAGGACTAGATACACCTACAACTAGAATATGCAACTATGTACTGGGGAGCTTTGGGGAGAAATAAAAAAAAAGAAGATGATTGGCAACAGATGTTAGCTCAAGGCCAATCTTTAAAAAAAACAAATCCTTAAATAAAATAAAATAAAATAAAATAAAATAAAATAAAATCTCCAAACCTACCCTTGAGTTCCTCGAGGTAACCATTCAGTGACAATTGGACTTCTTCACAATTTGTTTTCTTTGGTGATATCATCTATTTCCATAGTTCTAGCTATGCCTAATTATCAGCTTCCAATGGGGTGTCTCCTTTTTCACTTTTCTCCTGAGTTACAGACTTGCATTTTCACCTGCATGCTAAATATCTCAATGTGAATGTCTATTTTATTCTCCCAGAATTTCAAAAATAATGAAATATACTAGAAATAATAAATTAAAAGAAATCATCCTTCCAGTCTCATCTCAAGTATTTTCTGCATGACATCTTTAAAATCCTTTCCCAAAAGGCATAGCCATTCTGTTTTTTCATAATTCTTTGTAATTATCTCTTAATACTACTTTAATTGCACTATAATTATGTTTGCCTGCCAGGCTCATTCAACTCTGTCTTCATTCCTAAATATGGAAATAGTTGGGATTTGAACACTGGTTGAGTATATGAAGACATAAATGAAAAGTTCAAGAATTCCCCTCACTCATCACAGATGTGAGTTCATTTTTACTTCTGAACAGCACTGAGTGAGGAAAATGACCCTGAGGGAACTGACTCATATGATAACTAATGCTCACTGCAGGTGATGGGAAGGATGAATTGGGCTGGGAAGATCCCAAATCAGGGAATCTTCCTTGGAAGATAGATTCAGAAAAGGCAGTGCAGAGGAAGATCCTAGTCTCTAAGTATAGAACATGTGGTCACTGGGCTGTGGGGTCATAGAAGGAAGGACCATGGTGAAAAAGTAGTCAAAGAAGTTGGGGAAGGGCACCTGAAACAAAATTTCCCAACTACTCAATCCTGCCTGGGACAGGCCTGAGGGTTTCACATTGGTTCTGAATAGGGTCATCTTCCGGAACAAACCCCAAGGAAATGGCATACTTATTTGACACTGGGGAATTCACAGTGTGTAATATTTGCTGGAAGTATGCCCAAGCATTTATAGATAATGCTTTATCCCTTCTCTCCACCAGAAATGTTGGTGGTCTTCAAGAAGGTAATTTGGAAGAAATTAGAATAGAGAATCTAATTAATTATATAAGAATACCTGTTATTTCTCTTCTTTTGAAGATTTTTTTAAACTCTTGTCTCTTTTCATCCTTGTTGCTTCTTTTCTCTATTTCTCTTGAAATATATTAAGGATGTGTCACCACTGAAAGTTTTCTATGTGCCTTGAAGCTTTAGGACACCACTCTATTCCCTACGGGGAGTGAATACATATTTATCATCCAAATAATTAATTGAATAAGCTGGCATATTTTTAAGGGGTTAAAGATTAAGTATAAGCTCCATGATAAAAATGAAGAAGCAGAACTCTGAACCCACCTCTCAGAGACTTGCCAAGCAATTTAGTGTTTAGTGAAAACTTTTACCTCCTTCTTCATGTATAAAACATCTTTTTCTGAGGAGGAATGCCCCACTGCTCCACGAAAGATTATTTGTATATTTCTTCTGAATTGTACAGAGGCATATATTTGTTAGAATTATAGAAAAACCATATAACAAGCAAAATAAATGGATTTGCCATTTGAGCTCTCTGCCCACATATAAAGGTTAGTAATACTTTGGTGCATAACCTTGAGATTATATATAGTTTACTAGATATTATACATTCAAATAAATATAGCAAGCGATTAACGTTTATATGTTTTGTAACATTTTTACTCATAATATACAAAGACTTGTTATAAAGTTAAGTATATGTCATTAGAGGTTTTAAAATATATTTGTAAATTTGTTGATACTCTCATCCCATCCCATCCCATCCAAAGTTGGAGTTTAATTCTCCTCCCCCTTGAATATGGCTGCCTTAGAGACTTGATTCTAAGCAACAGAATGTGGCAGAGTGGTACTATGTTTATTCTGAGTCTAGGTTTTAAAAGGCCACACAGATTCTACTTGGCTCTTTCTTTTGGAAAATGCCCATACCTTGGAGCCCTGACACATAAAAAGTCTGGCTATCCTGAAGCAGCCATGCTGTAGAAATATGGATGTTAAAGGCCATTCTGGTCAGGTCTCAGACAGATATGAGGAATAGGTTATTGGAAACTGGAGGAAAGGTGATCCTTGTTATAAAGTGGCAAAGAACTTGGCTGAATTTATTCTACTTTTTTGTGGAATGTAAAATTTGTAGGTGATGAAATGGGGAATTAAGCAGGTGAAATTTCTAGCAAAGTAATGAAGATGTGGCTTGGCTCCTCCTTACTGCTTTATAATAAAATTCAAGAGGAGAGGTATGAATTGAACAAGGCATTGCTAAGCAAAAAGGAACCAGAAGTTGGAGATTTGGAAAATTCTCAACTTATCCATATGGTAAAAAATGAGAAAGCATGTTCTGAAAAGAACGCTAACCACTTGATAAAGAGAATGTGAGTGCAACTTGTAGACTTAATCAGACATCTGAGCAGAAGCCAGGAATAGAGATGGAATTATATCAGCAAAGATGCTGCCAGTTTGAATTAAAAGGGGCAGAGAAAGTGGGACGGAATGAAAGAAGGCTGTCAGACTTCTTGGATTCTACAGGACCAGACCATAGAGCTATTTGGCTGCAAATGTGCACTGTTCTTCTAGTAAAGGGAAGAATGACCCTGAAGGTAGTTCAGAGATCATAGGCTGGCCACTCTCACCACAGGCCCAGGGGGTAAGGCTGTTTCTCCTTCTGTTTCACAGGGTAGGGCTCCTGTGGAGAGCCACAGGGGAGGGTCCCTCACAGAGAGTCAAAGGAGCTGAATCACATCCCCTCCCCAACCTGAAGGGTTCTGGTCACCCTAGAGAGCTGAAGGAGCAGGACTGCCCCACTCCCACAGAGTGGGAGCGATACTGCTGCTCCAGTGAGCCTGGAAGGCAGGACATTGAGCTGAAGACTAAAAACATACACATCATAAAGATACATTCATAGTCAGTCCTACCTCTTCATTTAAAAATTAAGGAATCAAATCTCAGAGTGGTAAGAGAAAATGCTCATTAAATTTTGAGCACTTTGAGGTGCCATGTCTTATTTATCTTTGTATCCCTACCCCTATGACATAGTTCTTGGTGCATAAAAATTACTTGGGAAATAAACTTCACCAGTAAATAGTATAGGTAAATATTTGTTTGCTAAGTGGTAGCTTTCCATTCATTACGGTAGTCAAGGTATAAACATTGGTTCTCTTCCTTTTGAAACACATTGAAATTACTATAAAGAAAAAAGTGCTGAGAATTATAGTAGAAGAATCAGTTGGTCAAAGAGTTTGGTAGATTTCAGGAGATGAAAGGCGGATGGTTTTGTAGTGGTGGGTGAACTACTGAACCAGGAGCTGAAGTCCAAGCCCATGCAAGAAATGGCTGAAGCAGAAGTGAGAACCAGTTTTTTCCTCCAGAGCAAAACCACCACAAAACAACAAATGCTGAGAACAGGGATGGCAGGTGTGGGAGGAGAGTTAGGAAATAAGAGAACTGATTAATGAATTCTTCGTTTGTTCCACCTAACCCCTGAACCCTGGGCAAATTGCTCTCAGGCCTAAATCAAGCAACTAATTTTAATGAAATTGAGTAATTGCCCTAGGAGGTCAAGGCCATCAGAGTAGGGGTTGAGTTCCAGAGCAGGACTCCCTATTTTGACCTTTGACTCTTCTCCACCTGTATACCTGTAGTGATGCCTGCAGGTCAAAAGGCCCACCCAAGATCACAGAGCTTGTGATTCCTTCACCTGTATAAGGGAAAGGTCAAGGATGTCAGAGAAAGCCTATGTATGCTAACTAAATCCAGTTGCTTGTCTTTTACCAACATTTTTAAACAGACAACCAGGGTTCTCTAGGCATTTGGGAAAAAACAGCTGCACAAAGAAGCCATGTCAAGGAGGATAAACAGAACATCTAACTCAGAGGAAATAGGTAATCAAAAAATATAAACGCCTTTTAAAAATGGTGCTAATATTTCCCAGTTTGTATGACAATCTTGATTTCTGTTTTCCTAGGTTATGATTGATAACACACCTCTTTCACTGTCAAAAATGTCCCAGTTTAGATGACATATGATATAGTCTTCTTAAATTTATAAGAATTTTACTAATTTTCTCCAGAAAGATTTACGAAAATAGTACGGCATATCTATTATAAAGCAAGAACAATGAACCAGTTGCAGTGAAACCAAACCTTCAAAGCCCAAGAAGGGGCTCTTGAAAATTAAAAAATATTATTACTTAAATAAAAATTCACTAGAAAGTCCAGAAAGAAAAGTTGAGAAAAATCTCAAGAACATATAGCAAAAAGACAGAAAATAAGAGAAACTTGAGCTCTAGATGATCAATCCAGAAAATACAATGTCAAAGCAATGTATTTGGAATGAAAAGTCTTATTTCAAAATGAGAGCAGGAAATCACATTATCAAAAAAGTAACAGAAAAATACTCAGTGCTAAAGAAAGGTCAGTTTATAGAATTTAATGAAAGAGACTACAGAGTGTAGAACAGGAGAGAAGGAAAAATGACAAGAACAAAAACACATACCTGAACACATCTTCATACAATTTTAGAGCACAAGGATAAAGAGAAAATCATAAAATCTTCCATAAGAAACAAACATCAACAAAAAAAATAGGTACCCTTACAAAGAATGAGGAGTCAAGCTACTATTGGACATCTTTGCAGGCTGTGGACTCATCCTTTGGCTACTTGAAGACAATGGATTTCCCCAAAGTTAAGATAGGAAAAGATTTTGAATCTAAAAGTCTATAATCAGTACAATTATCAATCAAGTGTGAAAGCAGAATAATTTTTTTAAACGTGCATGCATTCAAAATTTATTCCCATGCTTCTTATCTCAAAAACATCCTTGTTGATGTTTTTGATGAGGCTCAAACCTGCCCCAGGAAGAGAAGCCCAAGGCGTTCTGCCCTACATGCCAATCCATATCATCCTGTAGGAAGTATAAGATGTCATGACCTGATTCGTATCTAAAGTTATACGACCACATGATAACCAGACACCACCTGCACTGATGCCGTTTTAACGACATTTTTACATGATCTTTCCATTGTCTTGTAAAGAAATAAATTGTGTACCTATGCCTTATAAATTTAGTCCTACCCTCAGCCCATTGCAGCTCTTCACTGCCCATGGGTCCTGTCCCCATGCTATTCTCTGAATAAAAGAACACTACTACCAGACCTTGAGAGTCCAAGAAATCTTTCTTTTGACTCCTTGGCTCACTGAGCCTGCATCAGAAATATTCTAGCAAAACAAAGAAAAAATCAGAAACAAATGAATATGGAATACAAAAATCAGTGGGATTGCAATGAAAAAAAAATCTCAGATTGACAGTTCTTATAGTCAAGTTGGTACATATTAAAGCCTTCTACAAATAGGTTGTTTAGAATTTTGGAATATCTTAGTGATTTGGCAAGAAGTCATTTTTTTTTTTTACAGTCAAGAAAAATGAAAGCCAACAAAATCCATACAAAAAGATCAAGGTCCAAATATGAGGAAAATTAAAATAAGGCATGGTTAATGGGGTATATCAACAGGTAGTCCGTTTGAGCTTGTTTTGTGGAACATTCCCCTTCAAGTGGAACAGGTTTTGTGACATAGGATACATGCATCCTTCTCTTAGATCATTGATATTGTCTGATATTGCAGTGAATAATACATAGTTACTAACATAATATTCTTAATGCTATTTATTTGCTTTTTGATGTCCCAAATAAACCTATGATCAAAGAATGGAAAAAGTCATGGCTATAGCATAGAAAGCAAGTATTAGAAAACCCAACAATGTTAAAAAACATTATAGTTGACAGAATTTAGGAAGTGTTAGGAGGAAGAAGATATACACGGAAAGAGGTGTAAATATACTACTTTCCCCGTCTTACATAATACAGAGTTAAGAGTTACTCCCTGAACTTAACACAATACAAAATTGAGATTTTTATATATATTATGTGAAGTCATGACGATGATCAATAGAAAAAAATAATAAAAATGTACGTAAAAACAAATGGCAGGAACAAGGAAAGAAGTATTGTAAGAGATTTCTAACACTTTATAGCAGAGAGTCAGTAGGTATTACCTGAGTTAAAAATCAACAAATACATTTATAAGAATATAAAACCAGCAAAGAGTTAACCATTGATGATTAAGTAGCTAAGAACTAGAGGTTTTTTCCTTTTTGCAATTACTGATTATAGCTTTTAACTGTTCACCCACCCATTGTTAACTGTGCTGTTTAGGCAATATGCTATCTGACTACCTCTAGGTTCCTATAGATAACATCTCCCTGGAGCCTGGGTCACCATGGTAATGGGTGTTTGAGCTGTTTATCAGGAATTAGAACCCCTTTGTCTACTTCAGGCTGGTTGAGACCACCAACTCATCAACAGGGCCCATGCAGGTGTCTGATAGGCAACATTTTGATGTCAAGAGGCCAAAAACTTCACCCTCAGATCATGCTCACACTGCCATTTTGTGAGCATGCATCCTATGAAGGGGCATGGAGTCTGACTACACTTGCACACATCATCGATTACCTCACCTCTCCTCACTTCCAATCACCTATCTCCATATTTCAGACCACCTTGCCCCCATACCCCATAAATATCCCTGAGTCCCTGTTTTCAGGGAAGTGGATTTGAGACTCATACTCTTGCTTCCTCACATGGCTGCCTTGTGATTAAAACCTCTCTGTGCTGCATTCTTGCCATCTTGGTGTTTGGCTTTCCAGGCAGTGGGCAAAAATGAACCTGGTTCAGTAACAATTTGGCGAGCCAGCCAGGAGCTAAGTCCAGATGGACCTTTTTGCCTGAGATTTGTCAGTCCCTTGCCAGTGTGGAGAACCTATGGACAAGTCAAGCAACTGCCATGAGCATTTCTCCTGGGACTGTTCCAGGAATTTTTCCTGGCTTGGCGCTGCTGACTCCTTGGCGCATATTTTCACTTTGCAGTAGAGAGACAGTTTCTTGCTTTGTAAGACGTCTTTTTGGTGAGTAACTTCAGTACAAGTGATTGGATTCTTATTTCTTCTTCCTTTTAATCTGATTTCCAAAAGGAAGCCTTGATTTGGGAGGGGATGCTCTCCACGACTTCCGAAAAAGGAAGCCTTGGTTTGGCCTTCATTATGAGGGTCTTGGTTTCAGAAACCCTTGATAATAAGGAAGAATCAGGGGATATGTTCACAGAAATTCTGTTGGCCTGGCTTGGTTTGGTTTTGGTTCTAGCTGCAGCATAACTATACTTTGACAGGCCATGTCTAAATTCTGACACAATGGGTAATGCTAAATTGATTCCTACCTGAAAGCTCCTAGGTTGCATTCTTCAAAATTGAGCAACTTTCAGTTATGAGTCCATGAAAAAGAAAACGATGGTATTTTTCTGTAACACCATGTGGCCACAATCAGAGAGCTCTTGCAAGGACTAGTCTTAAGAACTTAATCAGATTTGGAATCTCACCTACCTCTGGCGGTCTAACAGACACTAATGAAAGTTCCACATCCCACCCCCACCCCCGGGAGCTCTCCTCTGGTTTGTGGGCACCTGAAGTGATTCTAGGTTGACCCCCTCAGTCAGTCATTTGACTGACAATCTGGAGCCTGTTTTATCTCCTGTTATAAACTTGTTGAGTAGTTTAGGCACCTACTGAGTCAGTTATGGGGACAGGAGACCTGTAATTTATTCTGGAAAGTGTCTTTCCTGGGAACTGTTGTTTGTGTGACCCTTATCTTGATAACCCTTGGGAAGAGGCTAGGGTGGTGAGGCCTGTTTACCTCTTTCCCTTCTTTGTCTGTCTTGTTCATCACCTCCTCTCTTGTCACCAAATCAGGGTTAAGTTCAGGCTGGACCTGAGCAGAACCTAGACCTTCCATAAAATCAAAACTTGAACAACTTTCTGCCAGGGACTTAACTCTCAATCCTGGCATTGGGAGCCCTGGCCCCCAGCCTGCACCAGGCCTTTGCCTCTTGCCTCCCTGGCTTGTCTTGTGCTGGCTCAGGGACTAAGTGCCTGGGCTGAATAGGACTTGACTAAATCTTATCACTATCTTGACATCTGCAGTAGGGCTCTGCACCCTTCTCTGGCCTGCTCTCAGTCAGACACCAGCTTTACTGCCATGGGGGATGCTCCAACCTTCCCCAGAGTCCCACCACTGGGGTGCATTTTAATTAATCGGAAACATTTTCAATTTTGGATGGGTTATGCCCCAGGAACTCCATCTGAGAGAAAACTTGAGTGGTTTCTCTGTGCCTTTATGATGTAGTTGGATAGGTAGATCAACCTATAATGTCATTTGAGTTACAACCCAATTTCTGAGAAATCAAGAGCAACTGTTTTGGGAAAATCCTTGCAAGACTGGAAATGCAGCTCTAAAGGAAGTTCAGGTTCTACCTATTTCCCTTATCTCAAAGAGCTTCCAAATCCTCTGGGGACTATCTAGCCCATCACTAATTCCTAAGACTGAAGGGAAAAAAAGGAAAAAGGCAAAAAAAGAAAAATGGCCATAAGAGTGCCCTCACCAAAAATCTAGCATCTTGAGTGTCTTCTCCACAAATATTAGTAAAAAGACTCAAAACAAAATTTGGATTCATCACTAGGGAGCTTTGTATTACTGTACCTGATTCATGGCAGTAATTTTTGAAACAATAGCTGTGGAAACTCTGTGTATGTGTGTCTATATGTATGTTAGATGTATGTGGTATTTTTACCTCCTGATGATACAGCCAAAAATTCAGAGCTCTGTTTAGTTGGCTAAAAGTAAGCACTTATGTACATTGTAAATATAATAGAAACTAACCCAAATGTCTTTCAAATTAAGATGATATAAATTAATCTTTGGTACCTGAAAGCTTATTTAAATTTGTTGGTTTGATAAAAATGCACATGTCCTCCAGAGTTAGCACTGGATATGATGCAGACATGCAGCCTTTATTCTACATTTGTTGGTCAAATAAGCTGATGTTAGCTCTATTACAAAACTGGTTAGCAAAAATAATCACTTAAAATTATGGCTAACTTTGTCTAATGTCTCATGGAGTTTTATAGGCAATCTAAATAATTATTGGGAACAAGTAAACTGGATAGATGTGAAAAAGGTAAAAGTGTTGGGTGAACTTTTTAGAATAATTATGTCTCATGACTTCCAAAATCTTTCTGGTAACTTGAAACTTTGAAGTGTTGGTGGGTAAAATTGAATGATAAAAAACTCACTGAATATATGGGTCATTTTTCAAATAAGATAAAATACTGAAACATTATTCTTAGACATGTTTAGATTTATCTACTTTTGACTTCTTATTACAAAGGAATAAAAGGTATTTGGGTTTATTAGTAAACATGTCTTATATTTTATTAAGATTGTACCATGAAGTAGCATGTTTCTAGAGATTATAAAAAGTGTTCATACATTTGCCAAGCCACAGTATTCTAATGTAAAAGACAGTTCATAATTGCTTACTTTTTAGTTTTTACTAGGGTCTGTAAGGGTTAAACATTCTAATTAATATATGTAATTAAAGCCACTAAAAATAAATAAGGCAAAATCTTTGTATCTAAGGAAAGTAAAATATATGTTTTCAGTAAAGAAGGTATAAAAATGGAAATATTTTTGTTTGTTGGGTTAAGAAAGATAAATTTTTCCTGAAGTACTAGAAGAAAAAGAAAAAGGAAGCATGAGACAAATTCTGAATGTAAAAAGAAAGTTATAGAAGGTTTGTGAAAGAGAAATTCTGAAAGGAGTTTTACGCCTGGTCGAGTTGGCTAAGATTAAAGTAAATCCAATTAATTAAATGAGTTTTAGTGTGGAAAAAAATGAGCTGGTGCAAAAATTAAAATTTGATCTTCTCTTTCAAAAGGAGAATTTTCTTGAACTTTTTGTCTGCTCTTGGTAGAGAGGTTATAATAGGTTTTTTCTTTATTTTTGAGTAAGTCTACCTAAAAGATAGAAAATCTGTTTTGTTAAAATAATTTCGTGTGTTCAGAAAGACTGAGGTCTATTAAGATTTTTTGACTGTTTCAACTGTTTGCCCTTGGCTATTTCTCTTGTCACTTTGATTGAATAGAGTGAGTGTTGTTTCCTATTTGACTAAGTGTTTTAAAATTTTTTGATATTTTTGACAAGCTCTCCCCCGCCAAAATATTCAAATCCTGAATAAAGGCTTTCTTTTGGTCTAGAAGATGGAAGAGAATTTCTCTGAGGATTTCCAGAGGGACCCTGAGACTTCTCAAAGAGATTTACTCTCTCTTCCTATAAGGAGGAAGACACCAAGATAATTAGGCTTATTTTGCATGCTAAATTACTTGGGAAGCATTGTCAAATAAGTGATGATAAATCTTCTTAGGTTGTATTATCTGGGAAAATGTTATTGATATAAATATTTAAAAAGTTATATAACATTCCTAAAATTCTGATCTGTCCTGGTTGTCAGCCATAATTCTGGGTATTATTTTAAAGCATTGTATGTCACAAAATTAACCAAATTTCTTTATCAGTTGCCATTTTTGGATCTTGTTTACAGACAGTTATTGTTTTACTCTGATGCTTTTGCAAAATATGTTTCGTCTTCAGAGAAATTCATGGAAAGGAATCTGACACTTCAGAATACAGATTTCTGATAAACTTTCAGATTGTAAAACTGAAGTGGGTAAAAACTTACAGAACTCTAACAGAGAAACTGATGACCACATAAACTGTTAACAGAAGATTAAGATCAAGAATCTACACAGGACTGAATGAACTGATAAGGATGGTTATAATTTATATGACTTTTCATTTGAGATATTGCTGATTTTTTCATGTTCTGTTTTGTTTCCAGATTTAAGGCAGCTCCGTGGAAGACATATTTGAGCTAGGGACTGTTTGTTGAGTACGAAGAACTAGCTCCTACTGAGCTGGATGAAAAAGAGTTCCAAGCAGAGGTAAGAGTTGTCACAAAGACTCTAAGGCCCCTGTGGGCTCAAGGGACAGAAGAAGGCACAAGTGCCTGTAGTGTATCAAATGAGGGGAGAGTGTAAGGTCCATTTGAAGAGAGATCGTGTAAGCCATGCAGAGTTTGAATTTTAGTGTAATTGTCATGGAGAATGACTGAAATGAGTCAGAACTTAAACTTCAGTTTTCTGATCGAGTCCAGTGGAATTCTCTGAAGTATGATGGTGGACAGATCATCTTCCCTGGAGGAATCTTACATGTAAAATTCTGTGTCCATCCCAATTTTAGAGAATTAATTAACTTTTAAGTTATCTTCCAACACTATTTTGTAATTGAATACCTTATAGTTGACATTTCACTACGTAGTGAAACTTATTTATGCTTTGTATTACTTGTTTTAGTGGAATATATTCTATTTTACTGTTTGTCACAAAGAATTTAGAGACAATTTCACTCAGTTTTTATGTTGCTTTTTGAGTAAGACACCAGACTTGGATTTCATAGAATGTAAAGTGTAAATTTGATTAACAAGGAGTAGGGGTGAACAATTGACTAACTGTCCTTCGCCACGAAAGTATATTAAAATAAGGTAACAAACAAAAATGAAGAACTATTATTCTGTTATCACCATCAATTCTCAAAAGAGTGGATACAATACTAAAAAAGGTAAGGAGGGCATATTCTGAAAACTATGGACTGTACTTCAATTGGCAAACCTTTAACTTAATGAAAAATTCAACTGCATGTGTTTGTTTTATTTTTACTGCAGACCAGTGGCTTTCATTGGACTGCAGGCCATGTTTGGGGGGTTGTATGCCAAATAATGTAATAAATATCACATTCTCCATTTTGGAGCTCATGATGATGGAGGACAGGAATTGCATTTCACGGTGCTTAGGTCCGAATGGTTTCCTAGAAATATGCTATGGTTTATTTTGTCTCTTCACGCTGATGATTAAGATCACAAACTGAAATATTCATGTTGGAGTACACACAAGTTCCAAGAATAAACTCATGGCAAGCATAACTTTATTAACCCACATTTCTCACTGTCCTTGGTCCCATATAGACACAAATAGAATTCTATACTGTTAATCTTCCCATGGTTTGGTGCTGGGGGCTGCTGAGCTGCCATCTGCTTCTCTACCTCCTTTTTCTGCCTCCCTTTCCTTCATTTTCTCAGTCTCCTCTCACTAATCTTTCCAGTCTTCAACTCTCTTTCTTTCTTCCTGCATTTCCTCTATCCATCCTTGTTGTCGATTCACTTCCTGCTTCCTCACTTATCTTCTCTCTTTCTCTCCTTCTTCTTCCACTTCCACCTCTTCCTATTGCCCCCTTTTTTCCTTCAGCCTTAAAGATATCCTGTCTGTTTTTAGGGACCACATCCAGTCTTCCACTAGCTCCTCTTTCCATTTTCTCTTTTGTGTTTCACCCCCTCTTCTTTCTTTCTTTTGTGAGTGGAGGGAGGTGGAGATAGTGGGAGGTGGTACACTGTTCAAGTATAATCATTACCAATAGGTCAATTTAGGCATTTCAAATTCAAATTATCCAAGTATCCTTTTTATTTATTTATTTATTTATTTATTTATTTTTTTAAAGATTTTATTTTTTCCTTTTTCTCCCCAAAGCCCCCCGGTACATAGTTGTGTATTCTTCGTTGTGGGTTCTTCTAGTTGTGGCATGTGGGACGCTGCCTCAGCGTGGTCTGATGAGCAGTGCCATGTCCGCACCCAGGATTCCAACTGAGGAAACACTGGGCCGCCTGCAGCGGAGCGCGCGAACTTAACCACTCGGCCACGGGGCCAGCTCCAATCCAAGTATCCTTTTAAACTCTGATGTGAAAAATCCAGGGTCTTTGGTAATCAAATCTTCCTGCATTCTAGAAGACTTTAGGGGCCTGAATTTTAGACTTTGTTTTTATCACTTGTGAATAAAACTAACTAGAATGTAAACATCTTTCTTTTAAATTTTCAGTTGTTTCTAATAGCACCAATGACTGTGGAAGCACATATTTGGTACCAAAATATTTATTATTATTAAGAGTATGATAGATTTTTAGAGCAAACTTAATGTCATGGAGAGTGGGAGAATTGACTCACATAGACTCTTATATTGGCTGTTGAATATGTTAGAGTCTCAAAGACAGTCTTTTATCTCATCAACTTGGCCACTTACATGTCCAGCTTATCTAGTGTAGAAGAGAGGCTCAATTAGGTAAGAAGAGAGTACGACCCATTCTGTCCTTTCTTGTACCCTCTTGAATGAGGAAGCATCCTTGCCAGCTTCTCTGTTAATCCATTTTTTAATAACCCCCATTAGGGACTATTATTTTACTCTTCTTAGCCCTCCCATAAAATAGTAGGCAATTAACTGTACACAGAGGCCTCCTGCCTTATCAGAGTGCATTTTATCTAGAGCTCAGCCTTCTGGAGAGCACTGCAGGGCAAACCAAACAGACCAGGACTTTGGTTTATGTCAGAGATTCTCTAATGTGTTCAGATGATGGAGTACCGAGACAACAGATAAATCATTCTATTTCTCAAGCCACACTAGTCAAGAGGTAGGCATGGTTACAATTTCAGCAGTGTTATTTGCACATTTATATTCTCTACCATAGAAATTGCTGCCACTGTAGCATCTTTTTCAAAGTTTCTTTCAAATATTTCATACATTTCCCGGGGAGAGCTCAAGTGTTCTCAGGAAAAAGTCCCCCAGTTGTCATGACCATTCAGTATATTTTTCTGCTCCAGCTTTGAGTACCTTTAATGATGTCGACTGCTACCTCAAAGTTTTGATGCTGGCCACTGTAAGTGTGGATGTCAGAGCTCAGGGAACTGTCTTCTATATTTCCCAAAATCAGTGCTCCCCAGAAATGTAATTTAAAAGCTTTGTCTCTTTTCTAGATAGTACATGCCTATGGATGGTATGAATTTTATAATAGCAAGGATCATCTTCCTTTCAATCTGGAGGCAGAGTTTAGGTGGTTAGGTGCAGATCCAGGTTAGTTTGTAGAGCCAGTAGTGCTGGTAATATGACAAAATTGTTATCTCATAGCTTCACTTTTCTTTCATTGAATTATGAGGTTAGCCAAGCTTAACTTTCCAAGGTCTGAAGCAGAATTCTTTGCATGGGGTTATCTCTAAATTTGATGAGAATATATTTAATTTCATTCATTCAAAAAATGGTTTTAGGGGCCAGCCCGGTGGCATAGCAGTTAAGTTCCTATGTTCTACTTTGGTGGCCCGGGGTTCAGTGGTTCAGATCCCGGGTGCAGACATGGCACCGCTCATCAAGACATGCTGTAGCAGGCATCCCACATATAAAGTAGAGGAAGATGAGCACAGATGTTAGCTCAGGGCCAGTCTTCTTCAGCAAAAAGAGGGGGATTGGTAGCAGATGTTAGCTCAGGGCTAATCTTCCTCAAAAAAATAAAATGGTTTTAAGGCCCTACTATGGGCCATGAACTATGTCAAACTCTTCAGATAGAAAATGAATAGAACATATGCCTTTCTTTCTGATTGCAAAGTTCGAGGGCACAAAAAATGGTTTAGGCATGTGTAATCACAGCTCAGATGGTTTTATTTCCTTCTGCGTACTGAACGTGAAAATAAAGTGCACTGTGAGCATGAGAATGATGGTATCCTAGTCAAATTTCTTTTTATTACAAGTAATCAAGAATAACTCAAGTTAGTTTAAGCCAGAGAAATGGAAATTATTAGATAGATATCAAGGAGGTAGATAGAGCAAGAAATGTTCCGTTGCAACAGTAAAGCGGAAAGCTGTCAGACACCCAGACTGTGTTCTCCTCTATCTCCTGTTTCTGCTTCTGTCCTCTTTCCCTCTCTCACACTGCCTATTGGAGCTTTTCCATGGAAATGGCCACCTTACAGTTTGAAAGTTTATGTTTCCTTTGTTCGAGAGATAGATCCAAAATGATTGCCTTTTTCTAAATCCCAATTTTAAGTTCCTGGGAGAGAAATTCTGATTGACTCAGCTTTGGACAAGTGTCAACCCCTGGCCCCATCAATGGTGGCTATGAGGGCCAGTGTCAATATTGCAGAGCAGAACTTCCAGAAGTGGGAGCAGAGTTATCAAAAAGGCCTGTGGAGAAGAGGAAGACCGTACATGGATTTTAAAGTTATTTGCCTTCTGCAGGATATGACCTCATCCTGCTATCCCTATCTCTTCAGTGAAATCCACTCATCCAAAAATAATTAAAGTGAGTGATTTGTGTGTGTGTGTGTGTGTGTGTGTGTGTGTGAAAACCGAAAGAGGGATTCATTTTGTATTAGGGTCAATATTATGGGCACCAGAACAACATGTGAGATCATGGAAGCCAAGGGACCCCTAAGAAGATAAAAGCCCTAGGAAACAAAAAAGGAAAACAGAAGACCAAAATATAGTACTGTTCAAGCTTACCTGAGCCAGATTTTTAGGGTAAGGGTGCTCCCAGCCCTACAGTTATATTATGGAATTGCAAGATCAGAGTAGGCATTCCATTCCAATGATCCTTTTGGTTTTATTTGAACTAGAATTGTTGGCTTCCTAAAAGTGTCATAGCAAAACAAAACCAGAATATTTCACTAAATTTAGAAGTTTAGGTTATCTGTATTTGCCTTCATTAAAAGAAGATTTCTCTAACTCATAGAAACAGAGAACAGATTGGTGATTGCCAGAGACAGGTGGTGGGCGGTAGGGAAAATGGGTGGTCAAAAGATAGAAACTACCCATTATAAGATAACTAAGTCCTGGGGATGTAACGTACGTCATAGTGACTATAGTTAACAAAGCTATGTTGTATATTTGAAAGTTACCAAGAGAGTAGATGTTAAAAGTTCTCATCATAAGAAAAAAATTTGTAACTATGTGAGGTGATGGATATTAATGAAACTTATTGTAATAATCATTTCACAATATATACAAATACCAAATCATTATGTCATACGCCTGAAACTAATACGTTATATGTCAGTTTTATCTCAATAAAATTGGGGGAAAAAAGAGAAAGTTTCTGACAGCACAGCCAAATAAACATCTGCTATACTTCTTGCAAAATTCTACCTACTTGCCACTCCACAACCCTGAGACACACCTTGCCAACGGTTTACTTTCTTTTCTCTTTAAAATGACAAAGGCATGACTGGCAAATTTCCTGCCTCCAACCATTTACTCCATTCTTTCTTCTGAACCTGCTATTCAGGATATTTTGAAATACCTATCTGTATTCTGAGGTGAAAGCATGAATAATGCAATTCATTTTGCATGAACAAAATTTACATAGTCACAGATAACTATATTTGACAAGAAATCATGGAAATTTATTTTAGGCAATGTAACATGATCTTTTTGTTTGTTTGTTTTGGTATTGCATACTTGAGATTTTCTTCTGTGGAGTTACAGAGAATCGGGGTGGGGAGAAGTGACACCATGAAGGAAAAACTAAAACAGTGTTATTCAAATGCTTCAGCATCACCTGCATTAAAATATTTCGAGTATACTTTGAAATAAAAGTTTTGGAATCTAATGGGTCCTTGAATCTGGGTCTTGAGTATCAATTATGGAATAATATATTTTCACTAAACATACCCAACTAATTGACACCAAATGGTATATTTGCGTAAAACATTCACGTGTATGCATGTTTTCAGCTTATGCACAAGTGGACATCTTTAAGAGGACTTTGCATTGAGAACAGTCCTCTGTTTCTATCACAGTCCTGTTTGTACTACACAAACTCACCCTCCTGAACAATGAGTCAGGGGCAGGTGCAAACCCTTCATGCAAATGAGTCAAACATTCTCTTTTGGAGGAATATGGCATTGGAATTTGGAAACAAGAGTCTCTGATAGAGCTTGAGCTGAGAAAAGTCATGCAAAAAACACAAAAAAGTTAATTTGTACAGAAGGATATGGATCAAATGAGTGAACAAAGGGGAAGAGAGATAAAGACCAAGAAAAGAGATAGAATGTCAGTGGCCTGTGTTTTCTACTCTGAAGATCTTTCTAAAACTCATACATTCTTATAATTTGTGCCCTCTTTTTAAAAATTTTTTATTGAGATATAATTGACATGTAACATTATACTAGTTTCAGGTGTACAACGTAGTGATTTGGTATTTGTATATATTGTGAAATGATCATCACAATTAGTCTAGTTAACATCCATCAGCACACATTAGTCACAATTTTTTTCCTTGTGCTAAGAACTTTTAAGATCTACTCTCTTAGCAACTTTCAAATATAATACAGTATTATTAGGTACAGTCACTATGCTGTACATTATTCAGACAATTTTGTATGGGATATTGTACTTACATTTCATGACTAAGAGACTGTCTCTCCCTTGAAGTCCATCATATGAGCTTTACAAATAGCTACTCTCCTGAGGTGGGTAATTTTTTTTTTTATTTTTAAGGCACTTTTAATGGCCTCCATTAAGTGTGTTTTTAAAAGCATCATTTCATTCTTTTTATTACTAATTGGAGAGTAAGCAGAAGCAAAATTATAAAAGTGAATTAGTGTGATATCTGGAATGATTATGCTTTTGATATTGACCCGTCAATCACTTTCGCTTATTTTGCATATCAATCATAGGGTAAACAAGATTTTCATTTTAAATTTGGGTTGACACTGGTAAATGTCTTAAGAGAGGGAAATAAGTTAAAATTATCTACTGTTATATCACTGAACACAGTGCCCCAAACATAATAACCATGCATTACATGTTTGTTGAAAGAGGGATTCGACTAGCACATCCTATGTCAGTAATAGCATTTCATGGCAAAGGAAGGTGATGTTTGAGTCTTAACTGACTTTTCCTTTGTGGTAACAGGAAGGGAACAATAATAATTCTTTGCAATTTGTGAGCATTATTTCATAGCATTGATAATGAGCAGTAAGATACTAAGTATCATTTTTCTCATAGGAAAAGCCAGATTAGGCCTTCCTTAAGTGAACAGTATGCATCCACCAAATAAAATGGAACCACACATTGAATTATGAATAATTTATGAATAATATTAAGATAAAATCTAATATATTGAATATTGGAACTCTTCAGGCAGTAAGTGAACTCTTCCTTCAATAAGGAAAACAAAACAAATTTTGTTGCATGAATGAGTGAAAATTTTTGTCATAACAGTATGCCTTATTAAAGGCAAAAGGTTACCAACCCAAATGCCTATAGAAATTTCATGAGTACATAGGTTGGTAGATTGGGCCTGGTATAGATAATAGGAAGTGATGGTGACTGAGGTAGTGGAGAAACATGCCTTGCCTAAAGCTATTCAAATTCAAATAATAACCACAACCACAACAAAATAAACTATACTGTGGCTGGAACAAAAACCCAAAACAAACATCACCAACAAGACTTTTCTGCCCAGATTCAGCAAAGGCCATCTGTTTACAAGCTTCGTTTGAAGCCAGGAGGCATGCTGCCAACATCCAATAGAATTGGCCTCTGGTGTCCTTGTGTTCCTCACAGATTACATCTCAAACTACTTCATCTCCACTCTCTTAACTCCTTGGCTTCTGACACTCTGCTTTGTTCGTCTTTTATTTGGGAGAATGGTTTAGTGCTGCACATCTCACACATCCATAAGTGGGAACAAATTCCCACTCCACTGTTCAAGAGGAGTCAGTGTTGATGAAATGCTTCTGATCCCTCTCTTCATTTTCTTCATTTACTTTCTCTCCATCAAGAGGCGCATACAACGTTGACAAGAGCCTGATTCTCATTGGATGGAATTGCCATGTTGAAAATCATGGTCCAGCCTGATGGATTTTTCTCTTTATTCCTGGGTTGAAACAGGATAGAATCTTGGTCTCCTTTGAGTCTTGACACCTGAACGTGCTCAAGATGCTCTGTAGTTTCACTTCTTACCCCACATGAGGATCCCAAGATCTAGACTTGAGAGAAAGTAGGAGGAGGTCCCCATGTAGACTTCAGATTCAAGCCATAGCCTCCAATTCAACTTTGCAAGCAACGAAGGAGGTAATAAATTTAAACTCAGAGTTGGCTTCTTTTCTATCACTTGCTTTCCACTTTGTAGTGGAAAAACAGTCAGGAATTAGGTCCCCAGCAAACTAGGGGAACTTACAACATTGCCTCAGCAAGCCAAGGGATTTTCTTGGTCATCTGGCATATTACAATTCTTCCTTCAACTCTGAGCACATAGACTTAGTCAACTATTAAGAAATTTTTAAGAAATCATGGGCTAGGCTATTCTGTTTCCTCAAGGTAAGGATGATTCATGTAAGATATAACTAAGGTATGGGACAAGTATATGCGATATTCTTTTGTCTTACCATTCTACACTTTACCATGATAACTTTTACATGCTTGTAATCTTAGTATATCTCTGATAGAGAAGGATGGCAATCTACCTCGATGCATGAATGAGAAAGGAAAAGTTGTCATCAGACACACTTACCTCTAATCATCTTGGGTATAAATGAGATAAGCAAATCCTTTTAGGGGAAGAAGTAGCAAGCAGGTTGTATCCTTGAAAATTTGTTTGCCTTGCTTAAATCAGAGACTCTTTGAACCATAACTATCAAGAACTAGTGTTAATGAACAGCCAAACTTCTGGGCAGTGTGTTACTAGGGGACCAGAGAATCTTGGTAAGGACACTTCCCTAAATATGGCTCTGTAAGAGTTGGATGCACTGGGGGAAATTAGTACTTTATATATATGGAGAGTAAGTAAATGGAGAGTATGATTATCCTAATTTGAGGGTGTGGGGGTACCTCAGCCAAGGAAAACTATGAAAAAAGAGGTCAGGGAAGTCAGTAAAGAGGATCTCTACACTGCAAACCAGGTTAGCAGAATGGGTTTCCTCAATCATTCATATAATTTGACTATCATTAAAATGCAAAGAAATTGGCTTCTTTACTCTTACCAAAGATTTCAATCATCCATTTCATAGAGCTTTTGATTGAGACAGGGCTACTGTAGAGAATGATAATGAGAAAGAATTAGTCAGATCCTTGCTCCGTTTACATGTCAGCCAGCTAGTCTAAATGGAGATAATGTGGCTGGATATGGCAAATTGGTTTTGTAATATCAGCACTTCAAATCCTCAATGCGCCTAGTTCTGAATTAATAAGATCGCAAAGGATATTGAAGCAGCAGTGGAAAAATTATACTCTCAGGACCCGTAGCAACTATTGCAGTGCTGGAACCAGAACTGAAGTCGTGTTAGACCGTTCACCTCAACAGCCCAACATTCTGGAACTGAGAAAAGAGAGAGAATATCAGGATAAGGATGTCAAAAATCTTAAGCGTGGAGTTCTTTCTGTACTGAAACATTAAACGGTGATATTTTAATTTTTATTTTTAAAAATATTGCTGTTCAATATTTAAATCATTAAAAGAAATTTGAATGTATTCTTATTTTTCTGAATTTAAAGAGACTTGGCCTAATAACTCCACTATCCTTTCCCTTCAGACGTGTTTAATGATCATAACCCTTTCCAGAGATCATAGGTCCTAAATATGAGTGTAAGTATTTAAGAAAAATAATATATTCAATAATTTCAGGAATTGTAGGACTAATTGTAATTCCAGGGAACTTGGATCTGATGAGGACTAATGTGACCATTGAAGTATATGGAGTGAAAATACTTGAATTATAGGGTTGTGCTAACTTTACAAGTTGGACACAGAGGACCAAATAAGTTTCTTAAGATGGATTCACCTCCTCCTGAGTATATTATTGGAATTGTTTTTCGTCTCTTTGGCGAGGAAGAAGGCCCTCTTGAGTGAATAGAATTCATATAGTGCAGAGTATGAGCCAAATGGTAAGGTCTGGAGCAACACAGACTCACTAAGATAAAAATATGGAGCAGTTCCAGATTCTAGGGCATGTGGGGCTCTGGTAGGGGAATTGAAGAAACAGAGATGGGTCAGCAGGATGAGTGGGGTGCTTATCCTTCACAACAACCCTCTATTCATTTTCCAATATGGCCATCAATACTCCTATATGAGACATTAACTAGGGAATATGGGAAAGTAAAGGAAATTGTCAACCATGGTAACTACTGTGCTTGTTGTAGTTTCTATTCAGGAAGATCTCTAAGTCACCCTTAATTGATAAGTGTAGACATTCTTTCCAAGAACAATACAATTTAATTCCCAGCAGTAGTTTATCTTCACTTGGCAGTATTAGAAGTTTATTTTCTGCTCTGCTACCACAGGGATATTTAAATTCCTTTACACCAAGTCATAATCCGATAAGTAGGATTTAAACACAGTGTCTTAGCCTTACTCAAATATTGAATTAACATCCTCACCAATGACATTTGGATTAGGGGTGATTCAGAAGGAATGGTGTAGGCTCTCTGACTTCCCTTATTTATTTTATGACTGAAAAGGGATAGATCATTAAATAGAAAGAAGATTCAGGTGTTCACCCTGACATAACCTTTCTGGGAACACTGGACTCAGTGGCAACCAGAGAAAGCCTGCTGCAGACCTTTAGTTGATCCCCACTTCCGGTTTGGTTCTCTTCATCCCGTTTCTCCTAGTGATGGCTGCTACTTCTTTAGGGTGATGCTACAATTCCAAGGCATCTGGTTTTCCAAAGTTTCTGCATGAATGGGACTAGAAATGTGAAACTATTTACTCTAGTGGGAAGCAGCACTATTTACGGCATCTCATAAATCTTTTCTTGGGATTTACTACTATGCCAACATGGGCACTTGATGGAAAATAGCCAAGGACTCTAATCCTTATTAATACCAACTTTACCCTTGCATATATTTGTGAGTGGAGGCCAGGCTGTGTATGTTACACTTCCTAAGGAAGGGATCAAAATATTCTACTTTAGAAATTGAAAATAGAAATCAATGTATTGAAATATTTCATTAAAATGATTGGTATGAACTAACCTTAAACCAGACTCCAGTGAATTGGATGACCCAATAGCAGCTTTGGGCCAATGCCCTGCATAGTATGATCCAGCTCTTCCTGAGAAACTTTACCCTAGGGCAGAATCTTTGTCAGATTCCCTGTGGCTTCTCATATAGGACCAAGCAGACTAAATGAGTGGAGACTTTGTGGTTGTGGAAAATAAGTGTCCCATATTTAGTGATGGTGAATAATTCTGTATTAGTTATGGTTAGATTTATTTGCATATAACAGAAAATCCTAAATAATCAGTAGTTTGTTTCTCTGGCAGTCTGGACATAGGGAGTAAAGGACCAGCAGAATAGTACCACAGTCTTCAGAAACCCTGGCTCCTTCTAGCTTGCTACTCTGGGCTTCCTTTGTGTATTGCATCGTGGCTCAAGATTGTGTTGGAGTACTAGCCATCATAGCTATATTCCTTTAAGGAGACTTTCTAGAAGTCTCACATGACATTTCCACTTTTATTTTATTGGCCAAATGTTAGTTTCATGTCTAAATTTAGCTGCAAGGGAGGATTGGAAATATATTTTTCTATCAAATGTTCAACTGAGATCCACACTTTACTAAGAAATAAAGGGAGAATGGATACTCAGTCAATTAGAAGTATCTATCTTAGATGATGTGGAAAAGAGGCTGTCACATCCAAGAATTTGATCATTTTATTTTTAATTATTATAGTACAAACTAAATTTCTCCAGGCTTCACACCAGAGATTTTTTTAAAAAGCCACATTAAAAGTAATAATTCATGTTTTATGGGCTCTCGCTCTTACCTGCTTTGGTATGTTCCCAGAGTCTTCCACAATGCTCTCAATATTTCCAGGGATCTCCAGGAAGAATAGCTTTTGTGCTTTCAAATAAATCTAGTCAGCATCCATGGGGCATATAAGGAGGATTGGAAATATACTCTTCTATCAAATGTTCAGCTGAGATCTACACTTCCATTACTAAGAAATAAAGGGAGAATGGATACTCAGAGTCAATTAGAAGTATCTATCTTAGATGATGTGGAAAAAAAAAATCTTCTGGGTCTCCCTCTGCTCACTGGACATAATGCATGTGTGAAGCCATTCTGCTTAATGTTCTGACTCCTCGTGGGCATCACACCTGTCTGGTTCTGTGCTGGCTTGAACTGGCTATAGCCATGGAATACTACACACAAACGCAAAAAATGTTGCACATACACAATATTTGAGAGTAAGTTACAGATGTCATGGCCATTTACCTCTAGATACTTCAGTGAGTATTTCCTATGATTAGAAATATTATCCTACATAACCATAATACAGTTACCAACTTCAGTATATTTATCATTGATACAGTAACTTAATTTAATCTACCTTCCACATTCCAGTGTTGTCAGTTTACCCAAAACTTTCCTTTATAGCCAAGTTAGTCACCTTTGGATTCCTCTTCCCCTACGACTTCTAAGTTTTAAGATCTTTCTCCAGTCTCTGGGCCTTAGTTTTCTAAATGGATATGTATTCCTTCCCAATGTTTAAAAAAATGTTATTAAAGAGAGAAAAAGTATTTAAAAAAGAAAATTGTATTACTATATAAGACAAACAATAGTATGAACTAAAACCAGAGAAAGTATGTTTTGAGGAAGACTTGATAAGAATTCTACCCTGTACATTTTTTCTTCTTATAATGGTACTCAAGTGTTTGCAAACCTTTATTCCATTAACACAGCAAACAGTCTGTCTAACCCCAAATTTCTTTACACTAAGCAACCCTTTTGTTCTCAGGCCAGTGTGTTCTTAAATTTGTGTCATAGAATCTCCGAGGAAGTTTATACAAAATGATTTAATCAACACATCTTTGAGTGCCTAAATATGTGCCAGACACTGTTGTATGAAAAAGTAACCATGGAATAGCTTTGGGCCAAGAAATAACATGATTTTTATTTAGAAGGATCTCTCTGGCTGCTGTGTTGAGAATAAACCATATGGAGGCAAGGTGGGAAGCAGGGAGACCAGTCCCAAAGTTATTGTGCACAAGCTAAGGAAGAGATAATGGGGACCTGGATGAAGGTAGGAATAATTGATGGGGCAAGAAGTGGACAGATTCTGGATGTATTTTGGTGATAGAGTCAATAAGATTTGCCATTTGATTGAATGTTGGGTGTGAGATTAAAAAGCAGACTCTAGAGTGACTCCAAGATTTTGGCCTAAATAACTTTTATCCATATTTTAGCAATTGGATGGACAACTACCACATAAATATGATGCCCTGATTGTCTGACAATCAAGTTTACGTTGAAGTGGTTAAATGAATAAAAATATTTTCTGCTAAAATATATCTTTAAAAAACCCAATAAACAAAAACAAACAACCCGATTAAAAAATGAAGGAAAGACCTCAACATACATTGCAGCAAAGAGGACATACAGATGCCAAATAATCATATGAAAAGATGCTCCACATCATATATCATCAAGGAAATGCAAATTAAAACAACAATGAGATACCACTGTACACCTATTAGAATGGCCAAAATCTGGAACGCTGACTACACCAAATGCTGGGAAGGATGTGGTGTAACAGGAACTCTCATTCGTTGCTGGGGAGTGCAAAATTATCCAACCACTTTGGAAGATAGTTTGGTGGTTTCTTACAAATCTAAACATACTCCTACCATACAATCCAACAGTCATATTCCTTGGTATTTACCCAAAGGAGTTGAAAATTTATGTTCACATGAAAACCTGCACATGGATATTTACAGCAGCTTTATTCAAAATTGCCAAAACTTGGAAATAACCAAGATGTTCTTCAGTAGGTGAATGGATAAATAAACTGTGGGACATCAGACAATGGAATGTTGTTCAGGGATAAAAGAAAATGAGCTGTCAAACCATGAAAAGACATGGAGGAATCTTAAACACATATTACTAAGTGAAAGAAGCCTATCTGAAAAAACTACATACTGTATGATTCAAACTATATGGCATTCTGGAAAAGGTTAAGACTATGGAGACAGTAAAAAGATCAATGGTTGCCAGAGGTTGGGGTGGGGTAGGATGGATGAGTAGGCAGAGCACAGAGGATTTTTAGGGCAGTGAAATTACTCTGTATGATACTGTAATGATAGAAACACGTCATTATACATTTGTCAAAACCCATAGAAGGTACACCACCAAGAGTGAGCCTAATGTCAACTATGTATTCTGGGTGATTATGATGTGTCAATGTAGGTTCATCAGTTGTAACAAATTACCACTCTGGTGGTGGATGCTGATAATGCAGAGGCTATGCACGTGTAGGGGTAGGTTCCTTCCTCACAATTTTGCTGTGAACATAAAACTTCTCTGAAAAAATAAAGTCTTAAACAAACAAACACACAATTCCTCAAACCTGCAAATCTGCATATACTATTTTTGAGATTCTCAGTTTTTGGGGGGAGGGGAGGAAGGGAAGTTTAAATATAATCATTCATAAGCTTCTATATAGTGTAGGAATCTTTGCTACCTGATTCTTCATATCAAGGCTCTGTTTCACACTTCCAGTGATGGAGAGTTCAGTATTGGTAAGGCACTAACTACATTTTGAATAGTTTGAAATGTTAGAAATTCTACCTTGTGTTCCAGCAAAGTTTGCTTGTTCATTATTCTGCCTTTGCAGCTGCATAGGATAAGTCTATGTTTTCTGCCACATAACACCATTTGAATATTTGAAGAGAATTATATCTCTGCTGAAGTTTCCCTTCTCCAGTGCCTTTAGGGGAATCTTTTTATATCTATGACAAACCAGGAAATTATGTCTAGGTTTTATTGAGCAGATATATATTTTGATTTTCTAGTTTTTACTCTCTGAATAATCTTTAGGTTTCACCTTCAGATTTCTATACTGACTGATTGGACCGTAGTCAGAGTAAATAGTAGCTCCAGAAACCATATCTAATAAGGCTGTACTCATTTCCTCTTTAAAGGTGTTTATGAGTCAGGGTAAATCAAACTTGTTTTTGAACCTGCATGGAAGGGGCATTGTATCAAGGTGCACATTTATTCTTCTTTTGTGTCTTTATTTTTCCTCTTCTTGCATGTTTATCTTCCTTTTATTCTTTTCTAAAATATAACAGAATTTTTCCCAGGTATTGTGGTGCTTGTGTTCAAGTGACCCTTATTTTACTTGATAATGGCTCCAAAGCACAATAGTAGTGATGCTGGCAATTTAGATATGCCAAAGAGAGGCCATAAAGTGCTTCCTTTACGTGAAAAGGTGAAAGTTCTCTACTTAATAAGGGAAGAAAAAAGTGATATGCTGAGATTGCTAAGATCTACAGTAACTGTTATTACAGTGTATTGTTATAACTTTTCTACTATTATTATTATTATTTATTGTTGTTAATCTTTTACACTGCCTAATTTATAAATTATACTTTATCATGTATGTATACAAAGAAACATAGTATACGTAGGGTTTGGTACTATCCATGGTTTCAGGCATCCACTGCGAGTCCGCAGATAATGGGGACTACCATACACAGTTTTGTAGAGAGGTTGATCTGGGGATAGTAGAAAAAAGTTAGGAATCCCTAACCTGAGAAGATAAAGTCTAAAATTATATTATTTCATGAAAATATCTTTTGTTTTACTTCTTATGCATTAGGTAATAAAATAAGGGCCTACCTCCCCCTGAAAACATAAAGGAATATGTGGGCATTCTATACTTGCTCCCTGGGGCCCCTCAGCCCTGACTTCCCTGGATCCAGTCTATTTCCTTCTCTGCTCTGTGCCCTGAAAGCCTGACCCCTATGGATGTCATCACTTGGACTCCCTTATTCTCTGGCTTCTGTTCAGATTTGAACAATGGGAGATTTGGGTAAGATGCATCCTGTACTGTGGATGGATCCCTTTCCTGGCTCCCAGTTCTCACTGGGCTCTGTCATATCATTTCTCCCCTTGCCTTCAGGCCTACGAGTGGTAGTGGCTTCTTGCTGGTGAAAGCTCCTGGGTTCCTATGTTTCTGGCAGTAAACTCTCTTCAGTTAAACTCTTGGAGTGGGCCATCTGTTTCCTATTGGCACTCTGAAGCATGGGCTCAAGGAAAGTTTAGATAAATCTTGAATTCTTTCATTCATTCCCCACCTATTTGTTAGGTAACATTTATTTGTACTGTTTTAGGCACTGAGTTGATGAACAGCTAAGAGGAGCATTTGTCAAAGAGGGCAACATTTAGGCTAACTACTGTGTATTCCTTCATATTCTGTTGGAAACAGACTTCTGACCTTGAAGGATCATTGGCCTGAGGTCCCAAGTCATTTATTGTGCTATGACCAAGAGCTGGAACTGCTGCTCTGTGAGCTATTCCAGCTCTAGATGTTTCCTTAGGCACAAAGTTGTCTTGGCACTTGAGGCGCAATGGATATGACCATGCATTTGTATATGTTTGTGGATGTATATGGTGGCATGAGAGGATGAAGAGCAAAGAATAAATCAATGCCTCAAATTCTTTTCCTTTAACTCACTCCCTTTCTATTTTTTTTTTCAAAGTTTGGTACCTGAGCTAACATCTGTTGCCAATCTTTTTTTTTTTCCTTCTTCTTCTTCTTCTTCTCCCTAAAGCCAGTACATAGTTGTATATTCTAGTTGTGAGGTCCTTCTGGTTGTGCTATGTGGGACACCGCCTCAGTGTGGCCTGATGAGCAGTGCCATGTCCGCACCCAGGATCTGAACTGGCAAAGCCCGGGCCATGGAAGTGGAGCTCTGGAACTTAACCACTCAGCCTCGGCCTTGGGGCTGGCCCCCTCCCTTTCTATTTTGATGAGAAGTGTCTATAGACAGAGTAGAAGGGCTTATACTCATTTAGGAAACATTTGGGATTCCAAAGAGGTGTGATGAGTAGAAAGTACCTAGCCTCTGAGTTAGATAGATCTGAAATGGAACATTGGGACCAAGGCAGAGGGTGTGTGAGGGGCAGGAAAAGGGAGTATAGCAGGCTGCTCCAAGGGCAGGGAATAAGAGCGATTAAAAAATGAACTAAACATGGGACACATATCTGGATTGAATCCCAGTTCTGCCTCTTACTGATTTTATGGCCTCAGGCAAAATCACTTAACCTTATCCATCCTCAGCTTTCTCCTTTGTTCAATTGGGGCAATTCTACATATATTGCAAAGTTGTTGAGATATATAGCACTTCCCATGCAGTAATTGCTCAAAAAATGATATCTGTTATTATTGTACAGCATATTATTTTGCCTATCAACACAATCTCCCGCCTCTTCTTTCCCATCAATACACTTTCTTACTTCTATTTTTTGGTAGCTGACATATTCTTGTCTTGACTCCTCTGTCCTTAAGTGTTATGAGGTTGAGACTGTGTCTGTTAAAGTAATTCTGGAAGCCCTCAATATATTTACAAACTAGTAATGTCTAACTGTTAGCTCTCTGCAATCTGTAAAACACACCTGTTTGCGAGGCTATTAATATTTATCTTTTGGAAAATCAGCTTGCCTTTGATGATAAGGCAAGATGCCAAGTGCTGGATACAGGCCTTTGAAATGAGGAAGTAATAAAGGTCAGATGCTGAGGATGTTGATCTGGAGTTAAATCCTGTTCATAAATGGCCTCTGTAAACACATTTTGGCTGGTGGTCACTGACCTCTTCAGGATTTATCTCCTGAGACTATTATCCGGTCATTAGCTCATCAGACTGTGTATTCCAAGTTAGAGAAATCATACAACAGCCATATTTATTTACCACACATCCCAAGTCTTTAAGTAAGACCTAAATATCTGTATTCAAATTAGTAAAGACATCCTGACATCAGCCAGTTTTAGTCAGAGAGAAGGAGGAAAAGTTTATATCAATTTAATAACACTTTAGTAGATTTTTATTTACAGGGCTATGATTGAGACTATGAGTTGTACTTAGTGAGGTCTGACATAATGCAACTAGGGCCAGGACTGTCCCTAAAAGTTTGCTTGTGCAGAATGAATTGAGGGACACATTATCTTCATCCTGATCAAAAATAGCTCCTCTCCTTCTAAGTCTGCAACCACCTGCCTTATGGCCTCAAATGATTACAGTCATTCTTTTTAGTGAAAACCAACAAGCATTTTTTTCTTTTTAAAAGATTGGTACCTGAGCTAACATCTGTTGCCAATCTTTATTTTTTTCTTCTACTACTTCTTCTCCCCAAAGCCCCCGAGTACATAATTATATATTCTAGTTGTAAGTCCTTCTGGCTCTGCTATGTGGGATGCCACCTCAGCTTGGCCTGATGAGCGTTGCCATGTCTGTGGCCAGGATCAGAACTGGCAAAACCCTGGGCCACCAAAGTGGAGTGCGGAAACTTAACCACTTGGCCACAGGGCTGGCCTCAATAAGAATGTTTTTAAAAGCAGTTACTATGTGCTTGGTGCTTCATTGAGTGAGAATAATGATAAAAATATCCGAGGGCCGGGCTGTTTCACTAGTTTGGATTCTGGGCGCGGACATGGCACCACTCTTCAGGCCATGTTGAAACAGCGTCCCACATGCCACAACTAGAAGGACCCACAACTAAAATATACAACTATATACTGGGGTGATTTGGGGGAGAAAAAACAGGGAAAAAACGCTTGGCAACAGTTGTTAGCTCAAGTGCCAATCTTTAAAAAAAAAATCCGAAAGATTCAGCTCATATCTTCAAGGAAGTTGCAATTATGATTTAAGGCATTTTCTTGATAATAGTTTTCTTTCTTTTGGTCTCAAGTGAATAAACACAACTTAAACTAGCTTAGACCAAAAAAAAAAAGAGCAGTTTACTGGCTGATTTACGTGAACAATGAGTAGGGCAGCAGTTGTCTTGGCACTCAAACTTTCTCTCAGCTGTCTCTCTTCCTCTCTGAGTTGAAATCACTGTTGGACAGCTTCTTCCTTGTTTCTGGAAACGGTGACCGCCAGTCACGTACAGATTTATAAGCAGAAAAGATAAGATGCTTTTTTTAGTTCCAATTTTTAAAAGTCATGAGCCTCCAATGGATCTAGCTCAGTTCACATAATTGGTGTGGGATGTAAGCGTCTCACTGAAATTGCTGAATTGGAATGTAACAGAGGTTTCCCCAAACAAGAGGAGTGTTATCATCTGCGGACTGCAGTATACACAATACATATCCACCAGCCTCTTCTAAATCCCCATAAATTGTTGGTCTTTGTCAGGTGTCTGGAGAATGATTGAGGCAGACAATGAGGCTAACAGAGAAAATGTGCAGAATAATGCAAATTAGCCCTTAGCTAATTTACTAACTTGCAACACCATCAAAGGCCAAAGTATGTAAAGAGAAAGTTGTTTTCCTACTAATTTCCTTTAGTAATTGAATTCTATGCTGATGAGGTAGAGATTTTAAGGTCTGTTTTAATTTTAGATGCAAATTGCCCTACCTGATAACAGTCACACTCACAGTATCCCAGCGTGCCTGCCCACGTGCAGCCTTTGCTAGTTAATGAAGCTGCACCATGATTCATTTTTAATAAGGAATATTTAAGAAAATTGGTTTAAAATGATCTGAATATTATTCTTATCATAAACTGTAATTTTCTCTAATTTCAGGGAGTAATATGAAAAGCCTGTTGAATGTGCCCCCTTTTAGCAAAATTATCTTTTTGAATCCAGCCAGTGTGTTGCTTGCATGCCATGTCCATGCCTCTCCAAGGACACTGAGGGGCACATGAAGAACACAGAATAGAGAGCCCAGTGGCAGAGCCCAGTGTCACCTGGCCCGGCCTCCTCCTCACTGGCTGATACTTGACAGGCTTCTGACTTTTCTGCATCTTAGTTTTCTCAATTGTAAACCAACTATCTCCATAGCATGTTTGTAGCAAGGTCCTGCTGAGTCTAAGATGAAGAAAATTCTCCTTTCTGGTTCCCTGCGGAACGGCATATTCTTGTTTGTCTTTTTCTAAAAATCTTGGCATTTGCTTTTCCTACCTTCCAAAGATCTAAGGTAAGGAGTAGAAATGAGGACTTTTTCTTCTTTCTATCAGCTGGCTTAAGGCAGCATAAAGCACTGCTTCAGGCAAAAGATCGTGACCTGCTTGTTCTTGCAAAGACCTTCCTAACAAAAAGCCAGCTATGGCTCATACAGGAGGAGTGATGCCATCCAAAGGTGATCAAAACAACAATATGAATTTAGTGCCTGAACTATCATCCTTCAGGGCGCCTTGAAATGGCCCCTGCTCAACAGAGAAGTGGCGGTGTTGTGGCGAACATGCAGACAGGTTGGAGGAAGAGCATCTTCCTTCCTCACACCCCCGTTCTACAATATTGTGGTGTGAAATGCTGTGCTAGGTACAATAATGCACACAGCACAAGATTTTGCCCTCAAGCTTGCAGTTTAGTTGAGAAGACAAGAGATAAATTTGTAAAAACAAATAAACTAAGAATACAGGAGATGTACCAAGACTGCAGTTGCTTGAGTGAGACTCGAGTGCTTCAGATATTTAGTGAGTAGGAAGACGAAATCACCATGAGTTGGTCAGTAATTGCTCATCTTTAGCAGATACTTTTGACAATGAAAAAAATAGTTAACCTTCTTCACTTGCAAGTTAGATATAACATCGATGGGGATCATTAATGATAAGATGTGAATAATAAAAGTTGCTGTTTTTTGAGTGTCTATTAGATGTTAGGCACTTTTCATATATTAACTCCAGTTGTATGGGTAAATTATCTTTCACTGGTAGGGCAAGGGAGCTATAGCTAACATTACTTGCCAAACAAAGCTCTAAGTATAATCGTTATCGTCATTATGAATTAACATAATTATTATCATCATGCTCAAAATGAGATGTTCTTACAAAGACATAGACAAGTTGGGTAGATATTTAAAAAGGCAAATATGCCAACTGTCAACTCTGTGAAGCTGTGAAAAGTCACAGTAGGCTGCAGGAGGTATGGAAGGTGTTACAAAGGAAGGAAGAGATGATCTGGGCTTGGTATGCCTTAGATAAGCAGACTGAAACAGGAAAATCCTTCTAAGCAAGGGAGACCTGCTAACCAAATCTGTAGAAGCAGGAATGGTTATGTATACGGGGGAAAGGTAGGTGGTAGCCAGTTTGGTTGGAGTAGAGGGTTCTTCATAATGGTCTACAAGGCCCTATCTGGTCTGGCTTTCATTACCTCTCTGACCTCATTTCCTTCTAATCTCCATCTCACTCATTTCCATGCCAGCCACAGTTGCCTTTTTGCTAACTCTTGAAACTGCCAGGCAATCATCAGCCTCAGGGCCTTTGCAATTGCTGTTCCTTTTTTTACAAATGCTTTTCTTCTAGATATTCACATGACTTACTCCAATATGCCTGTCAAGTCTTTATTCAGATCTTATCTACTTAATGAGGCCTGCCTCGATTACTCTATTTATAATTCGAGATTTCCTTGACACTCCCCATCCTTCTTCTGTGGCACTTATTACCTTCTAATATACGATGTAATTTACTTATTTTTGTGTATTTGGTTAGTGTCCCTTTCTTCCTACTAGACAAAAGCTCCATGAAAGTAGTTTGTTTAAAAATTTTGTGTATTTCAGAATTCTAATACCTAGAACAGTGCTTTGGACATAGAGATTAATTAGTATGTGTTGTTGTTTTTGTTCATATAGATTATTAGTGGAATTTTGGTGATGTTTGTTGGCTTTCATTGGAAAAGTACATCTATGTGAGATTATGAATTCCAGGAAGACCCAGGCAGAGGAAATCAGTAAATGTGTTTGAGAGAGGGAGTGACATGTATAAAGAGATGTTTTAAGAAACTAATCTAGTAGTTTGGGTTTTTCAGGGGAGGAATTATAGCAGTAGTTCACAAGTGTAGTGATCTGGGCTTATACAAGAGTATTGACAGTAGAATTGTAAAGGAAAGAACTGATTTATTTTTAAAGAGGGTGTTTAAAAAGTAAGACTAATTACACTTAGTAACTGATGAGACATTATATTAGGGGTGTGGAGGTGGGGCAGGGACATGGAAAGTTCTGTTTCCCACCCCCTCCACTGTCCTCTTTTCTCTGCCCTGCTCTGTGCCATGGAAGGCTAACCCTTGTTAATTGCCTCACCTAAGCTCCCTTGCCATCTTGCTTCCAGCAGGTTCATCCAATGGGAGGAACAACAACAGACTGGAGGGTAGCAGGAGACAGGGATGAAAGTGTTTCTTCCTCTTCCCTCCCCAGACCCCCTTGGCAATGCTGTGTTGTGGCAATGACTGCATCCTTCTGCAACTGTTGTTAGATGTCCGGTCTCAACTGAGCTTCTATTTCCTAGCCCTTCAGGCCTAGGGCTGCTAACAGCTTCCTGCTATTGCTAGTCTCTGGGCCCATCATTATCCTTTGTTTCTTCATCCTGCTCACACCTTTAAAAGTAGCCATTTCATTGAAGACTCTTAATTTGAACCATTTAGGGTTTAAACTCTGTTTCCTCCTGGTTGTATGACTGATGCAGAGGGGAAGAAGTTAAGATTTCCTTCAAACTTTCAAGCCTTGGAAACTGAAAGAAAAATTAATGTCATCCTTAAGAGAAACAGGAAAACTGAGAAAGAAAATTCAATTTTGAAGAATGAAAACTTTACTTTGAAACATATGGAGTTGGTCAAAATGACAAAATATCTAAGTGGAATGCTTATTGGCCAGATATGAAAACTAGAAAGACCAGAACAAAAGTTAAAATTCATTCAACAATCCATTTATTGGACTCCTAAAGTGAGTCAGATTCAGGTTTGGATTTCGTTGAAGTCTGAGTGTGATTGAGATCTTTGAGGTAGGAATGGTAGTTGATGTGTAAAACGGAGTGTATATTGAGAAACATAGAGGGCCCAGACTGAACCGTTATCTTGGAATTGGAAGGATAAAGTAGAGACAGGCAAGAGAAGGAACAGAGGGAACTTGACAAGTAAAACAGGAAGAGAGTCAAGAAGGAAAAAGGAGAAATTAAAATATTATTAGGCAATATCAGGAGCTATATGCCATGAAAAGAATTCAAATAATGATCAGAATATAAAATAATTTTATAATGTAAATTTTGTGTCATAGGCAAAATCCATCACTTGGTTTATCTGTGAAGACAAAAAAGTTTATCTGTGAAGGCAACAAGTATGGACTTAGTGGAAAGGGATTTAGATACATCTATTGAAATCAGACAAAAGTCACCTGACACATATATCTCACAATAAGGATGGTTTGCAAGTGGGAGGTATATTGCACTTTGTAATTAAATTTCTCTCTTCTCAAGGCTTGAGCAGGCATTGCTAATATCTATTTCTATGACTTTGTCTTTTCTAACTCCCATCATAGACTAAGATCTGCCATTCAACAAATACATATTGAACAATTTTAGGCTTTATTAGAGAATAAGAACACAAGATGTCTGCTTTCACGTTGCATATGTTATAGTTGGGGATACTTATAATAAACCACTAAACGAAACACAAAATTGGCTTTTGTTTCATGATAATAACAATGAAGGAAATGCAACGGGGATATGTAACAGAGTGTTGGTGTTGGCACAGGTAGTATTAGATATATTAGAAAGAGCCTCTCAGGCTGATGTCTGAATAGTAAGCCAAGTTATAATCTTGGGGAAGACTATTTCAGGCAGACAAAAAATAGGCATACATGACCTGAGGCAGGAATGAGTTTGGAATGTTGGATGAGTACAAAGAGGGACAGAAGGGCTTGAGCAGTGTTAATGAGAAGAAGGGTGGTAGAAAAGATGATGTTAACAGGAGAAGATTTTATAGGATCTTATAGGCAAAGTAAAGCAATTTGCATTTCACTCTAAGTGCAAGGAGAAACCACTGGAGGGGTGCAAATGTGAATGATTACTCTTTGTACTATACAAGGAGTGGATTATAGGATTCCAAGTGCAGAACTAAAGAGACCAAGTAGGAGGCTTCTGCAATAGTCCAGGTGAAAGATGGCTTCAGCTTGGACTGGAATGGTAATAAATGAGATGGAGAGAAGCACAAAGATTTAGGATATATTTTGGCTGGAACCATGAGAACTTGCTTATGGATTATATAGATGGGATAAAAAAAAAACGATGATTCAAAGATGACTGCTAGATTCTTGGCTTGAGCGAATGGGTGGATGTCATAGCAGTTACTAATATGGGAAAACATGGAGGAGAAACAAGTTTCTATGCAAGTCACTATACAAGCGGGAAGTCAAGAGTTCTGGTTTGGCAATTTTATGCTTGAGATGCTTCTTTGACATCCAATGGAAATGTCAGGGGTTAGAGATATGATTATGGGAGTTTTCAGTGCATAAAGTGTATACAAGGTATTTAAAATTGAGATTATCCAAAGAGAGTATCTAAGTTAAAAAGAGGGGGACCCAGAACTGAAATATAAGTTTCTCTCATATTTAGAACTTGGAATGTGAGAATATGCCAGCAAAGAAGATAGAAGGGAAACTAGGAGATGACATAGCCACAGAAACCAAAAGAAAGAATAGAGTGTCTCAAGATAGAGGAAGTCAACAGCATTGAATGTTAATGAGATGCTTAAAGGTGAAAGATAGAAGATTGTGTGTAGTTGGAATTAATCTAGTGAAGAGGCCAACACTGCTAATGCAAAAGTGAAGAGAGATAATTATAGGCATTGAGGAAAGGTAAGAAGGGATGGGATCTAGAACACAACTGGAGAGGTACAATGCTTGCATTGTGCAGGAGAGAAAGCAACAGCATGCAGGGCCCACGGTTTTGAAAATTTGGTGGGGAGAAACTGAAGGAGTTGCTGTTAAATTGCTTGTAATCTCCCAGTGAAGTAAACCTCACTTTAAATTTACATATATTTTTCTTTATGTCTGCTCAACACAATTCCCTCAATTTAAGGAGAATGGTGAGGAAAGAGAATAATGGTTGACAGGCAAAATTAGAGGAATTCATGGACTGAAGATCTTGATGATGGACAAGTTCTGTTGGATTGAGTGTAACAGGCAGAGCAAACTGGAAGGACAGTAAGGTGTAGTTTTAAAGGAATTGCATTTATTCTTTCAGGGGTGAAGTGACTGCATTTGAAAACAAGGCCCAGGATGTGGCCATGGAAGTGAGTGCCTGAAATAGAGCTGAGGTCCTTAGGGATAAGGAGGTGATGAAATCTAATGAGCAAAGATTTGGGATGGATCCTAGTCTCTCAGGGTGAAGACAGGATTTAGGGATGAGAAACAGGCTAAAGCTGGTCAATGAGTAAAGGAAAGTGAGAATGACTTTAGCATGTGACAGTGAAGCAAAGGAGTATGATAGGATTTAACAGGAGAGGAGAGGAGTATAGACGAGGTAGTGGAAAGCAAGGAGGATCCTGATGTCATCTTGGCATCTTGATGTACTTGAAATGTAAACAAACGATTAAGTAAATTCAGGGAATCCATTTCCCCTGGGGAGAATAAAATTTCAGTAAGTGATAAGCATTATAAAAAATATGAGTGGCAAATATGAAGATATATGGGTTTATTAATCTTGGAATGGAAGTTCCCAAAGGGGGATTGAGGTGTGAGATCAACAGGGAGAGTTTGGATCATAGACAAGAAAATGTATAAAGAGGAAAGTAAGGAGAATACAGGAGTCCAAGAACATAATTGGCAGTGACCAAGGAATACAGACTGAAGATCTTGGACATTTCTGACTCTCCAGTAGCCAGGATAAGAGCTGATGTTACCCTGGTGAACACAAAGCTCAAGCATTCAGAGTTTAATTGCTTTCAGGATGAACCTAGAGAGAAATGCCTCTTTATCTAATGTTCCACTTTTGGTCACTGTTTAGATGGTTATATTCAGAATAATTTTACTAATATGTCAATTTGCTTATAGAATCTCCTTTACTTAAATGCCTCTTAACCAAGCTACTTAACTTTGTAATAAATAAAGAGGGAAAAAGAAGGAGGAACAATTTTTGGAGGGAGATGTTGATAAATACAAAGGAAAAATATAGAAATGTAGGAAAATGGAGAATATAGGAGGAAAAGAAGAAAGATTAGATAAATGTATAAACATATTTTGAAGAAGAAAATAGTTATATGACATTTCTGTTCTTAGGATATCAACAGGGAATTAAAAACTCTAAACCAGTATTTTGTTTCTCCTATGTTTGTCCCCTTCTTCTGGCTTTAAAACATGACACAGATGAGTGAAGAGGGGAGAGAGAGTTATAATGAAAACCAAAGGCTTTTGAGTCAGGCATTAATTTGAATTTGAACAATGACTCTACCATATTAATTATTAAATCTATGATATTTGCACTGGTGGTTCAGTTTTCTCATGGGCACTCAAAACCTAGAATTTCACACTGCCTTCAGGAGATTTCACTTGAATATTAGTCTTCTGGCTAAAATTTAATATATCAAAGAATTAAGTTCCTGCTGTCTATCACCACACACAGCAATATAGTTATTCTAAATTTTCTACTTGGGAAGATTGACTTTTATACCCAATCTAACTTCAGTTAGTGGATGGTTTCAGAAGGACAATAATTTTGTTTTTCAAATGAGTCGTACTCTTTCTTACCTCTAAGTCTTTAAGCATGTCTGAACAAATTCATTCTCCCTTTGGCTAGTGCTTTGACTTCAGGTAAATCACTTTGGACTTCTTGGTCTCAATTACGAAATGAGAGATTGGTAGTTATTCTAGCTCAAAATGTGTATGAGTCTGTGAAGTGTAGGGATATTGTACCCTTTTCTAGAGGCCAAACAGCTGGTCAGTAGCAGACTTAGGAAGAAACCCCATACCTCCTGGCTCAGAGAGCAATGTTTTTTTCCCCATGTTCTGGTTAACCACAGGGGAGTAATGCCATCTGTTGTCATCTTTCCTATTACTTTCTCATATAAAAAACCAGGTCAACTAACTCATTCTTTTCACTCTTCTTGAGTGAACATCTAGGAACACCCCAAATTTCTGTGAACAGAATAGAAACATGGTCTTCAGGCTGCCAATATGGAATAATGTGCTCCAGGGATCTACGTTAAGAGGGAAGGTGGTAGAGAGAAATACATGACAAGAAAAGAGGGGTAAACAAAGGAGTTCAGATGTCTTCCTTGGAAAAACTGGAGAGGTTGTCCAGGGTAAAACCTGGAGCTCCAAGGAAATCACCACTAATGAGTTAAGATGTTGAAATACAAGCCTTTCAGTAGTGTTGGCAAGATTGACCTTTGCTGTACATACATATCACATAAGTCATAGATAAGTGCAAATTTGTATTTTTAAAGTAGGGAGGTTTCATGTGGTTTTGCTGCTCTTGGGGTGTGAATGTGAAGATAGGCTTGGAAGCCTCTCATAAAATCCTATGTTTGTATTAACCATCCTCAACATAACAAATGGACAAGAAAGAGCCCTTAGGAAATCCCCAGAAAGGCAGGATGAGGGAGAGAAGTAGCAAATGACTGTTAGGTCCTGGAAAACTGAGATTATAGTTAATTCTTACAGAATGGTGGATGGTGACGACAATTGGAAAGCAGAGAAATAAAAAGCAGAAAGCAACAGCTTTCTGTTTTGAAACCCACTATTTGGGTCTATTTCTTCTCCTCTGGGAAGTTATAACCTTTTAGAAGTAAACCCTAAGGTCTCTCTTGCATAAGGTTTTAGTTTCACAGAAAAGTGGTTGAAATCTTGGACTCTTCCTTTTGGGCTGGGCACTGGCTTTCCCCTGTACCAGAGGTTGTACACTTACTGATGTTTCACGTAGATATATCCATAATTGGTTCTATTCTGTTCCCCATTGATCAGAGGCAAAATGCTCCCTTCATGCCTCCATCCCCACACAACATGTCCAATGCTCCTTCTCCTATTAAGAGGCTAGGAGGTTTCCAGAACTGTTGAACTGTAAATTGTCCATAAGTGGATGACATGGGATGATGCTAACTCTTGAGTCCATTTGGTCATTTTTGTCCTTTCTATTCTACTTTCTGGTATTTGAGACAAAAATGTTCCTTCTTCTTCCCACCTTCAAGACTATTGGTTTTTCTCTCCCATCTGTCTTTGCTCTGTCTTGGATCTACTCTTTGCCTTCTCTCCTACCACTCCCCCCCTCCCAACTCCTCTAGTCTATTAAACAAGAGAGCTGGCTCTGCAAGCCTAGATCTCAGAATCTTCCTCTCAGATTTAACTTTGCTTCTGTTTTGTTGTAAGCTGGAGGAGGAAAACTAGCTCTTGAATAAGAGTGAGTGAAAAGAGGGAGTGAAATGCATAGAAAGCAAACACACTAATATTTTGAGCTAACACTCTACAATACCTATGCCAATATAAAGTCAGAGTAATTATGTCTCCCTTTTCTTAAACAGGACCAGGTGGTCTGAGACAAAAAAGTATTTTTTTTTTTTTAGTTAGTTTGGTGTACTGGTGAGCTTTCCTTTGCTTTTAAGTGACATAAAGCAAATTTGAATTAGCCTTAGTTAGTAAGGAAATTGATTGGAGAGATACGATGAAACCTGGTGAAATGAAAGGAAGAGAACAATTCAGTTATAAGAAGGGCAGGAATTCAGCTGGGCGTTGGGAACAGCCAGCCCAGACTCTGCAATGCACTCAGGACTCTTTTCCTTTGCCCACTAACTCTTTTCCATATGCCTATAGACTGGCTTTCTCCACGTGGTAGAAAACACCATCACTCACTAACACCTAAATGTAACTTTGTAATTGGAAGAAAGAAACTGTGTTCCCCTTCCTTCCAAGAAAAAGAAGGGAAAAAAAAAGACAATCTGAGTAGGGTATCTCTTGCCTAAAAATTTTAGACATCACAAGAACAAATTTTGTAGCTTCTATTGGGACTTCACACAGCAAAAGAAACAGCTATTAAGAGGTAGATTTTGACAATGAGTTTATTTTCAGTTCTAGCAGGTTGGTGGGGTAAAATTGAAAGTGCAAGTTGGAGATGAAAGAAAAGAGTTAGCACTGATCTGCACCATAGGAATATTAAATATTTCGTTGTCATATTGCTGGCTCTGCAAAGTCTGTGGCTGGTAAGAAAAATATTTATCTTATACCATATGGGTCGAGATTATGCTATTTTATAAGAATTGGTATTTATACATTGAAGATGCATGTGTGTGTATGTGTTTCTACCACTGCCTGCTGGAAATAGGAAGAATAATGAGACAACTTCTGTAACGGATGCTGGTGCAGAGAATTTTAGAACCCCTGGCTTGCTATTTCAGACTTTGTAACTCAAAACTGTAAAAATACACTGCAGGAGGGACCGGCCTCGTGGCCGAGTGGTTAAGTTCGCACACTCCGCTTCGGTGGCCCAGGCTTTCGCCGGTTCAGATCCTGGGTGCGGACATGGCCCGACTTGTCAGGCCACGCTGAGGCAGCATCCCACATGCCACAACTAGAAGGACCCACAACTAAAATATACAGCTATGTACTGGGGGGATTCGGGGACAAAAATCAGAAAAAAAAATACACTGCAGCAGAAGTCAGATACATCTTAAAGCAAAATAATTTCCTGTCATCATGGGCATAGTTTCCCAAAAGGCACACAGTGCGTCATGGAGAGGGACATACCTGAAGAGAAGGGCATGAGGTTGGGGATGAGGGACATTTGTGAGAGGCTACTCTATACATTTTTAACTTCTTAGTTGCTTTCCTTGTGGATGGTGTATATGATAGATGACAGTCAACAAATATGTCATCATAGAAAGCCACTTAGCTTCAAGAATATCTATCTAGAGAAGAAACAAGACATCGTGGCACGAGCATGGGTACAGGATACAGGGAAGATCCTCATACATTCCTTGGTCCCACGGAGATTTACAGGCCAACTGGCCTGTATTTCATCCCATATATGGAGTGATTCGCACAGAGTGGTTTTCTTTCTTTCTTTTTTTTAGTTTTATTTATTTATTTATTTTTTCAATTTTTTTTTTTCGGATGTACATCATATTTCAAATTCTAGATACATTACATCATGTTCACCACCCGAACACTAATTATAGTGCATCCCCTCACATGTGACCCTAATCACCCCTTTTGCCCTCCCCCCTTCCCCAATGGTAACCACCAGTCCAATCTCCAATGCTATGTGTTGTTTTTTTTTTTTTTTGTCATTTTTATCTTCTACTTATGAGTGAGATCATATGGTATTTGACTTTCTCCCTCTGGCTTATTTCACTCAGCATAATACCCTCAAGGTCCATCCATGTTGTCACAAATGGCCGGATTTCGTCATTTCTTATGGCTGAGTAGTAGTCCATCGTGTATAAATACCACATCTTCTTTATCCATTCGTCCCTTGATGGGCACCTAGGTTGCTTCCAAGTCTTGGCTATTGTGTATAATGCCGCAATGAACATAGGGGTGCAAGTATCTTTATGCCTTTGTGTTTTCAAGTTTTTTGGATAAATACCCTGCAGTAGAATAGCTGGATCATATGGTACATCTATCCTTAATTTTCTGAGGATGCTCCAAACTGCTTTCCATAGTGGCTGCCCCAGTTTCCACTGCCACCAGCAGTGAACAAGCGTTCCCTTCTCTCCACACCCTCTCCAACATTTGTTGTTTCCTGTCTTGTTAATTATAGCCATTCTGACCAGAGTGAGGTGATACCTCATTGTAGTTTTGATTTGCATTTCCCTGATAGCTAATGATGTTTAGCATATTTTCATATGCCTGTTGGCCATCTGTATTTCTTCTTTGGAGAAATCTCTGTTCAGATCTTTTGCCCATTTTCTAATTGGATTGTTGGTTTTTTTGTTGTTGAGCTGTATGAGTTCTTTGTATATTTTGGATATTAACCCCTTATCTGATATGTGGTTGGCAAATATCTTCTCCCAATTGTTAGGTTGTCTTTTCGTTTTGTTGATGGTTTCCTTTGCTGTGCAGAAGCTTTTTAGTTTGATGTAGTCGCATTTGTTCATTTTTTCTTTTGTTTCCCTTGCCCGGTCAGACATGGGACTTGAAAATATGCTGCTCAGACCAATGTCATAGAGCGTACTGCCTATGTTTTCTTCTAGAAGTCTCATGGTTTCGGGTCTTACATTCAAGTCTTTAGTCCATTTTGAGTTGATTTTTGTGCATGGTGTAAGGGAATGGTCTACTTTCATTCTTTTGCATGCGGCTGTCCAGTTTTCCCAACACCATTTATTGAAGAGACTCTCTTTTCTCCATTGTATGCTCTTGGCTCCCTTGTCGAATATTAGCTGTCCATAAACGTGTGGGTTTACTTCTGGGCTCTCAGTTCTGTTCCATTGATCTGTGTGTCTGTTTTTGCGCCAGTACCATGCTGTTTTGGTTACTATGGCTTTGTAGTATAATTTGAAATTGGGGAGTGTGATACCTCCAGCTTTGTTCTTTTTTCTCAGGACTCCTTTGGCTATTCGGGGTCTTTTGTTGTTCCATATAAATTTTAGGATTCTTTGTTCTATTTCTGTAAAAAATGTTGTTGGAACTTTGATAGGGATTGCATTGAATCTATAGATTGCTTTAGGAAGTATGGACATTTTAACAATGTTAATTCTTCCAATCCAAGAGCACGGAATATCTTGCCATTTCTTTGTGTCTCCTTTGATTTCTTTCAACAATGTTTTATAGTTTTCAGTGTACAGGTCTTTCACCTCTTTTGTTAAGTTTATTCCTAGGTATTTTATTCTTTTTGTTGCAGTTGTAAATGGGATTGTATTCTTAATTTCTCTTTCTGCTACTTTGTTGTTAGTGTATAGAAACGTGACGGATTTTTGTACATTGATTTTGTATCCCACAACTTGACTGTATTCCTTTATTATTTCTAAAAGTTTTTTAGTGGACTCTTCAGGGGTTTCTAGATATAAAATCATGTCGTCTGCAAAGAGTGACAGTTTCACTTCTTCTTTTCCAATGTGGATCCCTTTTATTTCTTTTTCTTGCCTGATTGCTCTGGCTAGGACTTCCAATGCTATGTTAAATAAGAGTGGTGACAGTGGGCATCCTTGTCTGATTCCTGTTCTTAGAGGGATAGCTTTCAGTTTTTCTCCATTGAGAATGATATTTGCTGTGGGTTTGTCATATATGGCCTTTATTATGTTGAAGTATTTTCCTTCTATACCCAATTTATTTAGAGTTTTTATCATAAATGGATGCTGTATCTTGTCAAATGCTTTCTCTGCATCTATTGAGATGATCATGTGATTTTTATTCTTCATTTTGTTAATGTGGTGTATCACGTTGATAGATTTGCAGATGTTGAACCATCCCTGCATCCCTGGAATGAAACCCACTTGATCATGATGTATGATCTTTTTAATGTATTGTTGTATTTGATTTGCTAGTATTTTGTTGAGGATTTTTGCATCGACGTTCATCAGTGATATTGGCCTGTAATTTTCTTTTTTTCTGTTGTCCTTCTCTGGTTTTGGTATCAGGATAATGTTTGCTTCGTAGAAGGAGTTAGGAAGCCTCCCCTCCTCTTCAATTTTTTGGAAGAGTTTGAGAAGGGTAGGTGTTAAGTCTTCTTTGAATGTTTGGTAGAATTCACCAGGGAAGCCATCTGGTCCTGGACTTTTATTTTTTGGGAGGTTTTTAATTGCTGTTTCAATCTCCTTACTGGTGATCGGTCTATTCAAATTTTCTACATCTTCTTGGTCCAGTTTTGGAAGGTTGTATGTTTCTAAGAATTTATCCATTTCTTCTAGATTATCCAATTTGTTGGCGTATAGCTTTTCATAGTATTCTCTTATTATCTTTTGTATTTCTGAGGTGTCCGTTGTAATCTCTCCTCTTTCGTTTCTGATTTTATTTATTTGAGCCTTCTCTCTTTTTTTCTTGGTGACTCTAGCTAAGGGTTTGTCAATTTTGTTTATCTTTTCAAAGAACCAGCTCTTGGTTTCATTAATTTTTTCTATTGTTTTTTTAGTCTCTATTTCGTTTATTTCTGCTCTGATTTTTATTATTTCCTTCCTTCTGCTGATTTTGGGCTTTGTTTGTTATTCTTTTTCCAGTACCTTTAGGTGCACTTTTAGATTGTCTATTTGGGATTTTTCTTCTTTGTTGAGGTAGGCCTGAATTGCTATAAACTTCCCTCATAGAACCGCTTTTGCTGTATCCCACAGATTTTGGCATGTCGTGTTTTCATTTTCATTTGTCTCCAGGAATTTTTTGATTTCTTCTTTGATTTCTTCATTGAGCCAATCATTCTTCAGTAGCATTTTGTTCAATCTCCACATTTTTGTGGCTTTTCTGGTTTTCTTTCTGTTTGATTTCCAGTTTCATACCTTTGTGGTCAGAAAAGATGTATGGTATTATTTCAATCTTCTTAAACTTATTGAGACTAGTTTTGTGGCCTAATGTGTGATCAATCCTGGAGAATGTTCCATGGGCATTTGAAAAGAATGTGTATTCTGTGGTTTTTGGATGGAATGTTCTGTATATATCTACTAAGTCCATCTGGTCTAATGTGTCCTTTAAGGCAAGTGTTTCCTTATTGATCTTCTGTTTGGATGATCTATCCATTGGTGTAAGTGGAGTGTTAAAGTCCCCTACTATTATTGTGGTACTGTCTATTTCTCCTCTTATGTCTGTTAATAATTGCTTTATATATTTAGGTGCTCCTATGTTGGGTGCATAGATATTTACAAGTGTTATATTTTCTTGTTGGATTGTTCCCTTTATCATTATGTAGTGCCCGTCTTTGTCTCTTATTACAGTTTTTGATTTAAAGTCTATTTTGTCTGATATAAGTATTGCTACCCCTGCTTTCTTTTCTTTGCCATTTGCATGGAATATCTTTTTCCATCCTTTCACTTTCAGTTTATGAGTGTCTGTAGGTCTGAAGTGTGTCACTTGTATGCAGCATATACATGGATCTTGTTTTTTTATCCAGCTGGCCACCCTATGGCATTTGATTGGAGCATTTAATCCATTGACATTTAAAGTAGCTATTGATAAATATGTATTTATTCCCATTTTGTCACTTTTTCTTTTTTTGGGGTGTTTTAGTAGTTCTTCTCAATTCCTTTCTTTTTTTCTTGCTCTCAGAGTGGTTTTCTGCAAGTCTGGACAACCACTCATCACTTTCCTTTGCCATTGTCTACAACTGTCCCTTGTGTGTGAGTCAGAGGTACATTAGTACTTACAATGTTCAACTAAACAAGATGGATTTTAGCACATTTAACTCAACAGAATACATATTTGAAAAAGAAGTCATCTATAACATAATCAGGTTATTTATACTTTTGGATGATTGCCTTTGTGTGGTTTGTGGTCTGGATATCTTTTCCACATGAAATAATAAAACACGGTGGTAGATGTTATATTAATTATTTAGTTTAATTTTCTCCCTTTTTTATGCTATAATTTCCTTTAGTTACCCAGTCCTTCTGTAAAGACTGATACAGCTGTTCAACCTCATGTAACAATACTTTCTGGAATTAAAGAGTGGGCAGTACAGGAAACTCATCCTGAAACAGAGAAACCCTTTTGTTGGTACCAGTGCACAGAGAGCCATACGCTAATGAGGTGACTATGTCCTGGCAGACAAGGGCTGACCAGAAGTGATGAGAAATTTTCTTATGGAGGAAGGAGCTGGGAATATCAGAGTGGACCACAGTGAGTATTGCAATGTCATGGCTGTGTGGACAATATAAGAAGAGACATGACAAAAATCCCTTTACACATAGACTTGAGGCAGGTAACAGTGATTTGGGAAGGAAATTGACACTTGGAGTACATGGTATGATCAAATTCTAAGTCCCAGTTACAAAATCTCAGGGTAGGGTCTTACTGGATTAGCTTGGATAAGATGTTAATATCCAGACTAACACCCAATATCCAGTTAATGCAAGAGTTAAGCATTAACTTGGCTACTCCTGTAGGCATATGAATGGAGAAGAGGGAGCAGTTCTCAAAATGAGGGAGATTGGATGATCAATCGTGCAGTAATGAATTGGAGACTGCTTCTTCCACTATTAAGCATGAAGACTGTGAGGATATTACTATTTTGGGCAAAGTTGGCTTTTCCACACACTCCTTGTGTTTATAATAAATATAGATTATAGAAGTCACAAATAAAAGGTGATTAATTTATTACGTGGTATAGTCTCTGTGTTTCATGCCTTTTAGTGTTTAAGTGGGAAGTCAGACTGAGAACACTCACCTCCTTAATATGACAAATTAATAAAAGCCCTCTGGCACTGCCAGGAAAATTAGAAAGAAGACAGAAATGGAAAGACAGATTCTTTAATTTCAAGAAAATTGAAGTTTTCTTAAGTTACCTCGTCTAACCTGGTAGAAAGAAGAAAATTGGGAAAACAGAAATTGAAACCAGGAATCATGAACTAGAAACTTTACCCACTGAAAATTAATCAATGACAACAAAATATAACTTCTTTTTTTTCTGGCTTTATTAAGGTGTAATTGAAAAATAAAAATTGTATATATTTAAGGTTACATGTGATGATTTTATATATTTATACATTGTAAAATGATTAGCACAATCAAGCTAATTAACACATCCATCCCCTCACATGGTTACCATTTTTTGAGGGGTGAAGTGAGAACATTTAAGACCTCCTCTCTTAGTAAATTTCAACTATAAAATAGAAGTATTACTAACTGTAGTCACCATGCTGTACATTAGATTCCCAGAACTTGTACCTTTTGACCAACATATCCCTGTTTTCCCCGCTCCCAGCCCTTAGTAACCACTGTTCTACTCTCCAGTTCTATGAGTTCAAAGTTTTAAAGTTCCACATATAGGCGACATATTCTCTTTCTCTGTCTGGCTTCGCTTAGCATAATGTCCTCCAGGTTTATCCATGTTGTCACAAATGGCAGGATTCCTTCTGTTTATGGCTGAATAATATTCCCTTGTATGTATATGTACACCACGTTTCCTTTATCCGTTTAGCTGTTGATGGACACATAGGTTGTTTCCATACCTTGGCTATTGTAAATAATGCTGCAGTGAACATGGCTGTGCAGATAGCTCTTTGAGATCCTGATTTCATTTCCTTTGGCTATATACCCACTAGTGGGACAGCTGGCTCATCCGGTAGTTCTATTTTTATTTTTTTTAGTAACCTCCATACTGTTTTCCATAATGGCTGTACCAATTTACATTATCACCAACAGTGCACGAGGATTCCCTTTTCTCCACACCTTTACCAATACTTATCATTTGTCTTTTTAATAGCCATCCTAACTGGTGTGAGGGGACTTCTCATTGTGGTTTTGAATTGAAATTCTCTTATGATTAGTGATGTTGAGCACCTTTTTGTGTAGCCGTTGGCCATTTGTATGTTTTCTTTGGAAAAGTGTCTATTTATGTCCTTTACCCATATTTTAATCAGATTATTTGTTCTTTTGCTATTGAGTTGTAAGAATTTCTTGCATATTTTGAATATTAACCCCATATCAAATATATGGTTTGTAAATATTTTCTTCCATTCCGTAGGTTGCCTTTTCATTTTATTTCCTTTGCTGTGCAGAAGCTTTTTAGTTTAATGTAGTCTGACTTGTTTGTTTTTGCTTTTGTTGCCTGTGCTTTTGGTGTTATATCCAAAAAGTCATTACCAAGGCTAATGTCAAGGAGCTTTTCCCTATTTTTTTCTAGGAGTTTTATGGTTTCAGGTCTTATATTTATGTTTTTAATCCATTTTGAGTCACTTTTTTTATGTGGCATGAGATAAGGGCCCAATTTCATTCTTCTGCACGTGGATATCCAGTTTTCCCAGCACCATTTATTGAAGAGACTATCCTCTCTCCATTGTGTATTCTTGGCACCCTTGTCATAGATTAGCTGACTGTATATGTATGAGTTTATTTCTGGCCTCGCTTTCTGTTCCAGTGGTCTATGTGTCTGTTTTTATGGCAGTACTATACTGTTTTGACTACTATAGCTTTTTAATATAGTTTGAAATCAGAAGTCTGATGCCTCCAGCTTTGCTGTTTGTTCTCAAGATTGCTTTGACTATTTGGGGTCTTTTGTGATTCCATATGAATTTCAGGATTTTTTTTCTATTTCTGTGAAAAATGCCATTGGAATTTTGATAAAATTACATTGAATCTGTAGATAGTTTTGGGTAGTATGGACATTTTCACAATATTAATTCTTCCAATGCAAGATCATCTTTTCATTTATTTGTGTCTTCAGTTTGTTTCATCAATGTCTTATAGTTTTCAGTGTGCAGATCTTTCACCTCCTTGGTTAAATTTCTTTCTAGGGATTATTTTTGATGCTATTGTTGTTAGTGTATAGAAATTCAAGTGATTTTTGTACTTTGATTTTTTATCCTGCAACTTCACTGAATTCAGTTATTAGTTTGAATAGTTTCTTGGTAGAGTCTTTAGGGTTTTTTTTTTTTTCTCAAAGATGGGCACCTGAGCTAACAACCATTGCCAATCTTTTTTTTTTTTTTTCTGCTTTATCTCCCCAAACCCCCAAGTACATAGTTGTATATCTTAGTTGTGGGTCCTTCTAGTTGTGGCAAGTGGGATGCTACCTCAACATGGCCTAGTGAGCGGTGCCATATCCGCGCCCAGGATCCGAACCCTGGGCCACCGCAGCAGAGCGTGCGAACTTAACTACTCAGCCATGGGGCTGGCCCCTAGGGTTTCTTATATATAAGATCATGTCATCTGCAAACAGAGACAATTTAACTTCTTTTCCAATTTTGTTGCATTTTCTTTGTTTTTCTTGCTTAATTGCTCTGGCCATGACTTCCAGCACTATGTTGAATAAAAGTGGTGAGAGTGGGCACCCTTATCTTGTTCCTGACCTCAGAAGAAAAACTTTCAGCTTTCAACATTGAGTATGATGTTAGCTATGGGCTTGTCATATATAGACTTTTTTATGTTGAGATACGTTCCTTCCATACCTAGTTAGTCGAAAGTGATTATCATGAATGATGTTGAATTTTTGTCAAATGTTTTTTCTGCATCTATTGAGATGATCGTAGAATTTTTATCCTTCATTTTATTAATGTAGTGTATTACATTTATTGATTTGCATGTGTTGAATCATCCTGGCGTCCCAGGAATAAATGTCACGTGGTCATGGTGTATGATCCTTTTAATGTGCTTTTGAATTTGTTTTGCTTGAATGTTGTTGAGGATTTTTGCATCTATTTTCATCAGGGATACTGGCCTGTGATTTTCTTCTCTTGTAGAATCCTTATCTGGCTTTGGTATGAAGGTTTAACACTGGCCTTGTAAAATCAGTTTAGAATATTCCTTCCTTTTCAACTTTTTGGAAGAGTTTGAGAAACACTGGCATTAATTCTTCTTTAAATCTTTGGTAGTTTTCACCAGTGAAGCCACATGGTCCTGGGCTTTTCTTTGTTGGGAGGTTTTTGATTACTGCTTCAATCTCTTTACTCATTATTCATCTGTTCAGGTTTTCTATTTCTTCATGATTCACTCTCGGTGAGTTGTATGTTTCTAGGAATTTATCCATTTCTTCTAGGTTATCCAATTTGTTGGTTGATATTTGTTCATAATAGTCTCTTAGAATTCTTTGTATTTCTGTGGTGTCAGTTGCATTGCCTCTTCTATCATTTGTGATTTATTTTTATTTGAGTCCTCTTTGTTTTTTTCTTGGTTAGTCTAACTAAAAGTTTATCAATTTTGTTTATCTTTTCAAAAAATCAACTCCTACTTTCATTGCTTTTTTTCCATTGTCTATTTCTAGTCTTTATTTCATTTATTTCTGCTCTAATCTAATCTAATAATAATTTTCTTGCTTTTTTCAACTTTGAGCTTGGTATGTTCTTTTTTTTTTGTAGTTCCTTGAGGTGTAGAGTTAGGTTATTTATTTGAGATCTTTCTTATTTCTTACGGCAAGCTTTTTGGTTATAAACTTCCCTGCTAGAATTGCTTTTGCTGTATCTGTAAGTTTCGGTATGCTGTGTTTCCATTTTTGTTCATCTCAAGATAGTTTTTGATTTCTCTTTTGATTTCTTCTTTGATCCATTGCTTGTTCAGGACTGTGTTGTTTAATTTCCACATATTTGTGAATCTTCCAATTTTCTTTCTGTTATTGATTTCTAGTTTTATACCGTTGTGGTCAGAAAAGATGCTTGATATGATTTCAGTCTTCTTAAATTTGCTAAGACTTCTTTGTGGCCAAAATATAATGTATCCTGGAGAATGTCCCATGTGTGCTTGAGAAGAATGTGTATCCTAGTGCTATTGGATAGAATGTTCTGTATATGTTTGTTAGGTTTATTTTGTCTATAGTGTTATTCAGGTCTACTGTTTCCTTATGAATTTTTCTGCCTGAATGGTCAATCCAAAGTTGACAATGGGGCATTGAAATCCTCCTACTAATATTGTTTTGCTATTTCTCCCTTCAGTTCTATTAACATTTGCTTTCAGTATTTAGGTGCTCCAATGTTGGATACGTATATATTTACAGTTGTTACATCCTCTTGACGATTGATTTATCACTATATAGTGACTTTCTTTATCTCTTGGAAACTGATTTTGACTGAAAGTCTATTTTATTTTCTGTAAGTATAGCCACTCCTGCTTTCTTTGGTTATCATTTGCATGGAATATCTTTTCCTATCCCTTCACTTTCAGCTTCTGAGTGTCCTTAAACTAAAATCAGTTTCTTATAGGCAGCATATTGTTTGATCTTGTTTTTTAATCCATTCGGCCACTTTGTGTCTTTTGATTGGAGAATTTAACCCATTTACATGTAAAGTAATTATTGATAGGTCAGGACTTATATTACCTGGTCAACTACCTACTAACTAGTTTCCTCCTAACCACTTCTGCCCCATTCCATTCCATTCTCTCCACTGTAGGAAAACAGAACTTTTTAAAATACAACAAAGCAGGGCCTGCCCAGTGGAGTAGAGATTAAGTTCACACACTCTGCTCCAGCAGCTCAGGCTTTGCAGGTTCAGATCCCAGGTGCAGACCTTGCACCACTCAAGCCATTCTATAGTGGCATCCTACATAAAGTAGAGGAAGATTGGCACAGACGTTAGCTCAGTGACAATCTTCCTCAAGCAAAAAGAGGAGGATTGGCAACAGAGGTTAGCTCAGGGCCAATCTTCATCACAAAAAAGAAAAAAAGGAAAAATTAAAATGCAAAAAAGGTAAATTCCATTTAAAACCTTTTGAGAGCTTCTTGCTCCTTAGATGAAGTCTTACATCTTCTCCATGATCCACAAAGCTCTACATGTGTAGTCTCTGGCTATTTCTCCTACCTCACTTCTTCCCCCTTGCTTCATGTGGCCCAGTCAAATGGCCACTAGAGGGTTTTTACATTTGAAGTTTTTTCTATCTAGGTGCTGTTCTCTTTACTTCCTGTTTGCTTAATTAGCACTTGTCCATTCTTTGTTCTCAGCTCAGGAGTCATTTCTTCAATGCAAACCTGCCTAATTCTCCACTCAAAATTAAGTATCTAAAAGATGGGAACTCTGTTCCCATCCTTCTTAATTCTTATGTCAGTTTGCAATTATGCTTTCATTAATGTACTTGGATTTGAATAATGTGTCTGTTTGTCTCCCTCATGGAACTGTAAGTTCAATAAAAATAAGTGTGCTGCCTGGTTTTGCGTGCTATCAGCTAGCACTTACCTCAGGATCCAGAGTATAGGAGGCACCCATTTAATATTAGTTGAACTAGTAATGTAAAACATTTCCTTTGTGAAACCATCTACTTCCTTAGCTTCAGTTAATGTTTAGGTGCTAATGGCTTCTGCATCTCTAACTCCAACTTTTAATATTTCCCTATTCTCTCATTTTATTTTTTCAGCTACATACCAGAAATCTCCTGAATGTGATTCCTGAGTTCAGTGTGCTGGGATTTAACTCTCCCTCTCTTCAGACCTTCTCCTACTCCCAGGTTTCTTATCTTGCTTAATTCTATCTGACTTAAGACAGAAATCTTGAAATCGTCCTTGACTCCTTTTTCTTCCTTACCTTCTATACATTATTTATTAGAAAGTTCTGTTAATTATACCTCTTAACATTTTTTTCTTTCCTTCACCTTTGTGTCATTCCAGGCCACAGCATCTCTCCCCAGAAATGTTAAACTAATATGCCAAATGGTCTCTTTGTCCCAAATTACTATCCTCACATTGTGTGCTACTCACTTTGACTTTGCAAAACAAAATCTTATTATGTCACACCTGTCTTGATGACTCATTTCCTGGTGGATAAAATCCAAGCCAAAAATCTAATAGTCATTCTTGGAACCCTCTCTCATTCACTCTCCATTTCTAATCCATCCACAAGTCATTTTGCCAATTTTATTCGCTAAATATCTCCTGAATGTGGTCATGTCTTACCATCTCCAGTTCTGCCATTTGATCAAATATACAATCATCTCTGGATAAATGTTGTAGCCCCTCATTAGGTCTCTCTTTTTGCATTCTGGACCAACCCCCCTTCCCCAGTAGTTCTACATTCTACAGTGAGAATAATCTGTTTTTTTTTTTTTTAAAGATTGGCACCTGAGCTAACAACTGTTGCCAATCTTTTTTTTTTTTTTCCTGCTTTATCTCCCCAAATCCCCCGGGCACATAGTTGTATATCTTAGTTGCACGTCCTCCTAGTTGTGTCATGTGGGACACCACCCCAACGTGGCCTGACAAGCAGTGCAATGTCCGTGCCCAGGACCCGAACTGGTGAAATCCTGGGCCGCAGCAGCGGAGCACGCGGATTTAACCGTTCCGCCGTGGGCCGACCCCAAGAATAATCTTTTTAATGTGAATCTTTCATGTCTTAAAGAAATAGTGTGGAACAAAAAATGAGTGAGACACCCAAAGTATCAATTGATGATACAGTACTAGGAGGGCTTAAGGAGAACTTCCAAAGGCGTATACAGCGCAGATATTTTCCTTAGGCCAGTGAGTCTCAATCTTTGGTGCACATGAGAATCAACAGAGGAACTTATTACATTTGTAGATTCTCAAGATAGTTCGATTCAGTAGGTCTTCAGCACTATTATAAACACAGTAAAAATCAGTAGTACATACAAATAAATGGTCTGGACTACTCTTTAAAGATCGTTGCTGTATGAACTCTTCAGGCCTTAAATCTTTGGTGATTCACCAAGGTAATGAAAAACTTCTGGGTGTTTGTTTTGCCTCAACCTTTCTCTTCATATGAAACTTCTTCAATAGTTAGACTCATTCTCCAAATAAGGCTCTTCAATGTTGACCTCAAGAAATTTCCAGAAAGTGAGTTTTCCTTTACTATAACACTCTTTCCCAAAATGTTAGTTATTCAGATAAATGAGGCACACATACTCAACTACTCATTTTTTAAAAACAGACTGCTCTGTAGTACCCTGGAATGAACATAGGCATGAGTCCAGAGCAACTTGGGCTCAAATTCCACTTCTGCTCCCTATTAGCTGTGAGCCTGGATAAATTATTTAACCACTCTGAGCTTCATTTTAGTGAGAAAAATAATAAGAATTCTTTTAAAGCCTACGCAGACAGATCGCAAAGAAAGATAATTATTATTAAAAAGGTCTTTGAAATTAGATCCTATAGGAGCTCATTGTTCAGTTTGGTCATTGTGGAAATTTCAAATAGAGAAAAGCAGGCAGAGCATGAGAAATGCCTTGACTTCCACGGAATCATGCCAGCAGGTAACCAAGAGGCATGTCAGAGTGCTGTGGTTTTACCTTGGAGAGTTTACTCTGACCTTCTAGGCCCCTTGGTCTTTTAGGCACAGACAATGAACTTTATATGAGCAGCCCATGAAGAACAGGCTCAACCAGCTCAAAGGAGACTGATGCATATTTCATAATATTATTATTTTTTTCATTTATACTTGGTATTGCATACTCTTTTCCAGAGTCTGCAATGCTCACATTAACTTACAAGGCATTTATTCTAAGCAGCTCAGTTTTAATCTAGGCATCAATTTCTTAATGGCAAGTACAATGCTATATAATTCTTTCAAGGAATTTGTTCAGTACCTCCAGGAGCTGCAAGGGGAAAGCAAACCCATGCAGCAGCATATGCCTACCTGTCTCCTCAGACTCACTTTAAACAGGTTGTCCTTTTTTCTATAATTCACACATGGCTCAGGTGAGTTCTCAGAGTCACTTATGACTTTGCCCAAACTGAGATAACTATGCAAACTGGCAAAAGTTCGAATTCTTTAGATGTTCTTCCACAGGGCCCAGGGCACTGCAGCTAATCATAACATAGAATGAAGGTGGATAGACTTAATTCAGGGGGACAGAGTGGCATCCTTATACCCTGGTTTATTTGGAGCAGATGAGTGCCCTCAAGCTCAGTACAGAATGAGAAAGCCAATTTTAGAGGCACTTGCATTTCATTAAGACAGGTTTCGTCATGAAACGCTTTTCAAGCAGAGTCTCTTGATGCAACGTGAATACCAGAACTTTCCAGTGTTTGCACTTTATGTATTAAATATTGCTGATTCAGATTCATGCATTATCTAAATATCTGTGTTTCTGATGGACAATGTGCTATTTATGAGAAGTCTAACCCTTTTACATATTATAGTTTAAAATGTTTTTTTCTCGTGTGTCAATTTTAAAAATAAAGATAGATAACTAATCTCCCTGAGTAAAGTTCTTTTTCAGATATTTTGCAGACAATTGTTTAAAAGTTTAGAATTCTTCTTGATTCCAGTAGAGCCGTGTACACTAGTAATCATCATGTTTGATAGTAAATTTAAGTAGTGGTAAGTAGGGTGGGTGGTGGGGAGAGCAGAAAAGCAAGGGGAAAATCAGATCTGAGATTCTAGTTAGTTTGAAAACAGTTGCTCCTAGGCAATAGTTGGAGTTTTAAAAATTAAACATTTATCTGGTATATAAATTCATCTGAAGATCAGGATTAAATGGGCACAGGGTACTATCTCTCTAATCTTAAGGTCCATTCAGAGATTCCTTAAGTAAACTTTTAACTCTACTCAACCTGAAAACAATGATCCCATAGGGGCCCATGTTGTAGGGAGGGGATTAGGAAAGAAAGGAGGGCACTCCAAGTATTAAGAGGCTAAAGATGCCACCTCTTATTTGTCCCAGCTCACAGACAGAGGGAAAAAGTGAATGCACAAGATGTAAGAGACTTGGAGAAAAATGCAAAATAAAACCACAGGGTCATATTAATTAACTGGTCCATTCCTAAAGAATAGTTATCAAATAACTACTGCATTATATTGCTCTGCTAGGTGCCAGTTTGATTGTTAATATATTGTCTCTTATCCAAAGAATTTGCAACCCAATTTTGTCTAGAGACAAGTTAACATACATGAAAATTTAAATTACACAAGCAGTAAAGCAAGAGGTATCATAAGCCATTGTGGACATCACTCATTTATAGGGTTGCCAGAAGTTGAGAAGCAACTTGAGGGAACATAACAACAGTTATAAACCAATGATATTGGTGATTTTGTCATTAAATGGTGGAGGATTGGATGGGTTTATAGATGGCTGGACGACTTTGGGAAGCCCTATTAAAAAAGTGGAAGCACTTTTTAATATAACAGTGTTCTAAAGTAATAACTGGCTAATCGTAGCTCGTAGGAAAGGATATTAGTATAGGAGACAGGGGAAACAGGTTGCTCAGTGCTCTTTCTAAGGTGAAGTGACAGGGCCTTAAAATTGCACCACTACCAAATTTAAGAAGTGCTGCCCATGGTCACCAGGAAGAGCCACTAGTTTAGTGGTGGCTTCTTTTTAGACTAATTTAAACCCACCCACAGGAAAGAGCAGTGCTTGACTTTTGTCTTGGATTCTAGTGAATGTTGATAGAATTCAACTGGACAAAGAAAGGGTATGATTCTCCCATTACTGTGTGTGTTGAAGATGAGAAATAAGATGCAGACAAGGTAGAGGCACCAGGGTGAGTTTTTTGCCTTCAAACTGCAAGTCCCTAAATTCTGAAAAACAAAGTCCAGGTGATGACATAAATAACATTGTTTGTTAGTTTTTAAATGTATTGCGTAAGTTGTGTCTTGATTCTGGTCTCAGATAATGTCATTTTCTCATATAAAGCATTTTTTGGTGTATAGTAGTCTCCATCAGCAGTGGGGACACTGCAGTTAGTTCCAAACCATTTCAGAAGCCCTAAAGCCAGGCACATTATTTCTTCACGCGGAAGTTACTAGATGCTTTGTGGCCCTCTGGATCTTCCTTCTATGCTAGTAGACTACTCCCTTCGCAGAGTCTGCAGCCCAGCAGGCCTCTTCTTTAGAGCTTAAGTGTCTGAGTTGTTCCCTAAAATTAGGCACTCTAAGATGGTATGTTCAGTGCTTGGGGAACACAGAAACCTAACTACCATGTTAGTGCTAGACATGCACATGTGACTAAACATTTGTTTAAAGTGAAATACTCACAAAATTCACAGTTTGTGGTATTAAAGAACAAAATTCAGCCTAGAAAATTTAAAGACCTAATTGGCTTTATTTAAACAATTCGTCAATCAAGCAGCATCCCATCTGGCAAGTAGAAGGGTACTCTGAGCGGTTGTACAAAATGGAAGGTTTTTATAGGAAGAAGAGTGGGGCAAGGGAGCTATTGGGAAAAGAAAAGAAAGGATTACTTTTAGACCAGGACATCTTATTTTGGGGGGAAGGGAACTTGTCACGCGTTTTACCTGTCATGGGTTTTTTTAAAAATTATTTTATTGAGGTTATATTGACTTACAACATTGTGTAAATTTCAGGTACATTAGTATATATCAATTTCTATATAGACTGCATCATGTTCTACAGCAATAGTCTAGATTTTATCCATCACCATACATATGTGCCCCTTTACCTCTTTCAAGCCTCCCCCACCCCCTTCCTCTCTGGTAACCACTAATTTGTTCTCTTTATCCATGTGTTTGTTTATCTTCCACATGTGAGTGAAATCATGTGAGGTTTGTCTTTCTCTGGCTTATTTTGCTTAGCATAATACCCTCAAGGTCCATCCATGTTGTTGCAAATGGCACGATTTTGTGTTTTTTTATGGCTGAGTAGTATTCCATCATATATACACCACATCTTCTTCATCCATTCGTCTGTTAATGGCCTCTTGGGTTGCTTCCACATCTTGGCTATTGTGAATAATGTTGCAATGGGCATAGGGATGCATAAATCTCTTTGAATTTTTGATTGCCCGTTCTTCAGATAAATACCCAGTAGTTGAATAGCTGGATCATATGGTATTTATATTTTTAATTTTGTGGGAAATCTACATACTGCTTTCCATAGTGGCTGCATCAGTTTGCATTCCCACCAGCAGCGTATGAGGGTTCCCTTTTCTCTACATCGTCTCCTACATTTATTGTGTCTTGTCTTGTTAATTATGCCATTCTGATGGGATTGAGATGATATCTCATTGTAGTTTTGATTTGCATTTCCCTAATAATTATTGATGTTGAACATATTTTCACATGCTTGTTGGCCATTGGTATGTCTCTTTGGAAAAACGTCTGTTCATATTGACAGCCACATGCAAAAGAGTGATAGTAGACCATTATCTTACACCATACACAAAAATTAACTCAAAATGGATTAAAGGCTTGCATGTAAGACCTGAAACCATAAAACTCCTAGAAGAAAATATAAGCAGTACATTCTTTGGCATGGGTCTTAGCAGTATCTTTTTGAATACCATGTCTACTCAGGCAAGGGAAACAAAAGAAAAAATAAACAAATGGAACTACATCAGAATGAAAAGCTTCTGCAAGGCAAAGTAAACCGTGAATAAAATGAAAAGACAACTCACCAACTGGGAGAGAATATTTGCAAATCATGTATCCATCATGGGTTTTATCATGCAGATTACCTCTTCTTCCTCAAGGGGTTGGAGAGGGCTCTTGTGACAGATAATCTTACTGGTGCTTGACCAGAAAATTCTAGACTGGTTGATTAAGATTATGTTTCTGGGAAAGGTTACAACTGCAATTAGATCAGGTATTAAATCTAGGTTTGGTATCATGTGCTTTAGCATGACTGACACTATTTTGGTCCTGTGATTTTATTTTTACCAATTCTCCCCTTTTGATGACAACTCTCAGCCTAACTGAGAGATGTGATCAAAATTTAAGGCATTAGCATCACTGTCAACTACCACTCTGTAGTTCTTACAGCTTTTACTCGTCCTTTGTGTAATACTCCAAGATCATGACATTTTGTTTAATCCCTATGTTATTCACAGGTCATGGTTCCAGGTTCACAATTCTTAAGTCAGTCATTCAGTCATTCTCTTCATTCCTTCTTTGACCTTCCAGTCTTAGCGAGATCATTTCCTTGGCAGTTAGTGGCTGCAAACATGCATTTAAAGCTTTTCAGAGAATACAACATGCCAGCGAGATTATTATAATTATAATAAGCAGGATAATTCTTAATGTTTGGAGTGCACTTTGGAGCCATAGTCCCCATGACCCAAAACAATTAAAATCAAATAAGTCAAAGAAAAGTCTGCTAAGGAAGGCATCTTTTTAAGCCAAGTAGGTCGCTCAGTGATCTTACTTAACTGAGTTTCAACTTCCCCACAAGTGTTAATCCAGGCACAGCAGGTAGTGTTGGCCACAGCACAGACGTCTTCTTGTTTGATTAGAGGGTAATCAAGGGCCATTCTATTATCAAGAACAACTTTGTCCAGAGAGTCTAAAGTCTTTGCTGGGCAGCTAACATCTTAGCAACAGAATCTGTAATATCTTCAAGAGTTAAGGAGAAGTTTCTGATCATAATCTCATTTACATTTACTCCTAACCAGAGAAGTAGTGACCTGTCAAAAGAAATGAACACTGAATCATGAAAAGCCTTCTGGTAGGTCTTTTCTATTACAGTTAGAGGCATAGTTAGATAGCTTAAGAGGCATTACTCACCTGTGTGCCAGCCATCTAGGCATTCATAGGCCCAAGGAGAATGATAATGACCACAGATAAAGACAAAACTTTTTGGGGCACAAGCCACTTCCACTAAGGTGGCACTGCTAATGGATTCATTTGCAGGAATTGTTGCATTTGCTCATTCAAGCTAGTGATCAGTTAGATTTTCTCCTAGCCTTAAATAAAGAGTAGTAAGATTTCATAGTGTGTGGAAACTAATCTGATCTAGATAACTATAAATCCAGCAATCTGAAAGTTAGCTACTTTAACAATGGCCTGGAAGATACAGATGGAGATGTTACCTTTCCAGGTCAATGCCAGAGTAAAGGAAAGAAAGAAAAGAAGAAAAGTGTTTTACATTTAGCTAAAGTAGGAAGTCTTGGTCCAGCATCTTGGGTAGCAGCAGTCTATATCGATGTCAGCTACTTGTCTTCCTTGTCAATTTGATTTGGAGGTCTCCATTGTTTGTACAGGACCAAGTGACAGGTTGGGCCTTCTTTAGCTGTGAGATGTGTATCCAAGGTTTAATGCCTTCTAGTTTTGCAGCAGTGTCAGTGGTCAGGAGCATTTGGTAAGGTCTTTTCCAACAAGGCTGGAGGACTGTCTTCCTTTGATGACCTTTCCAGAATACTCAGTCAAAAGGCTCCAGACTGTAACTCACAGGATCCCTTGAATTGAGATCCAGGAAAGCTTCTTTAACCTGTTGATGATAGGCTTGAGCATAAGACATCAGAGACTTACAGCATCTGGTCATACTAGCATGAGACAACAAGGTATTAGCAGAAGGTTTTTTACCAATGGGTGTTGGTCTGCTGGTGACTATCTCATGTGGAATGAGTTTCTGTTTCCCAAAGGAGGTACTGTGAACAGTTGGCAAGACCAAAGGCAAGACCTTAGGCCAGGGGAGTCCAGTTTATAGGTACATAACAAGACCTCAAAGACATTTAACAGGACTAGAATCTAATATCTACAAAGGTGGAAACATAATTTTTCTCTCTACAATTACCCCCCATTTTTTTTTTTTTGAGCATAGGTAATCACAATCAAACTAAATGTTTGTATTAAACTTGGCCTGATTATTTATATAAATGTAGCAAGAATAGTGATTGACCATACAAGTTCTTTTTAAGACTGCTTTGCTGGAACCTTATAAGCAAAGTACGAGGTCAATTTTTCTAAGCAGTTCTTTGAAGCTATATGGTCATATCTGAGTGTATGTAATCTCTCTAACATGGCATTCCAGTCAAAGCTTTGGTAATGTAGCCAATGTTTCTAATTGTGTTCTGTTACAAGGGGAACAGATTCTTATTGAACTTATGCAAATAAATATAGTGTCATGAAAATAAGAATACTCACTGAGAGTTTTTGAATTCCGGAGGGATCAGATAGGGAGAAAAAGTAATGTTTCACCTTTGTTGACAAAGGTATATTTTACAGAATTGTTGATAGCTTAAGAGAAAAGATTTTTTGAAATTTGGAAAAACATTAAAGGAACCAACAATATTTTAAACACAAAATCATAAATATTATTATCATCCATATTAGTTTATTCAGCCCCATGCTATTAGTTCTTGTTCTGCTTGAATTCAGTTTTCCATTAGTTCTCTTGATGTTGCTTGATTTGAATTTGAATTGAAGGCAATAGGGACAGTGATAATTCCAAGAAGTTTGTGAGGCTTTCATTAAGGCTTGTATGATTTACCCAGTGAAGTGGGTGCCTCAATCACTGGAGATTGTGGAAGGTGTGCCCAACGTGGGAAACACCCTCTCTAATGGTGTCTTTGCCACTAATTCAGACAAAATTATTCTCATTTCCCTTAACAAGAATACATCTTCATATTAGAATTTTTAACCTTTAAAAACCTTAATTTTTAGTGAAAAACAAAGAAGTAAACAATTATGAACTGTCTTTTATATTAGTGTTGATGCAAATAATCCATAACCAATTTATAAATCAAAATTGAGGTGAGTTTATTATGAGCCAGATCTGAAGACCATATAGCCCGGAAAAGTCTTTTCAAAAAGGGATGGAACACTACAAAGAAGTGGGGGTGTACAGAATAATTATATACCATCAAAGAGCATGTATCACATATGATTTGGAATGTCCCTTTTACAATAGTCACAAGATGACAAATGCTTTGCTGGCACAGCATTTCCACAAGTCCGTGGGCACACCAGGTCAGCAATCAAGCCCTAGCCTAAGGAGAGATGCTTATCCTTAAGGAAATGCTGATCTGGAGGAAGTTACAACCTTAAAACATTTAAGGGCAATGTTCTTGCCTTTGGGACATAGTAAACACTTAAAGCAGATATACAATGTACACCCAACAGCTATGTCAGGCCTTTTTTGGAAAAACAAGTTCAGGCCTATTTAGTTTTACAGCAAATAGCTTCCTCATATACTCCAATATATCCTATTGCTTATTTATCATTAACATTCTGTTGACTGGCAGATTTATAAATACTTTTCATAATTTCTAGAAACATGCTTTTTCGCAAAAAAATTTCTCAGCATGGCATAAAACATATTTACTAATAGATTCAATTTTATCTTTAGTTTCTTTGCAGTAGGAAGCCAAAGGTGGATAAACCTATGTTTGGTAATTAATGTTTCACCATTTTATATTTGATGAATTTCCCATCATTTAATTTAACTTAGAAAGATTCTAGTTTCAAGATACCAAAGAGAGTTGAGAAACTACTTTTAAGTACACATAAAATAAAATTAATGCTGAAGAGTTCACCTAAAAACTCTTTATCTTATTTACGTCTATCTAAATCATTTGCTCCCAACAATTATGTTTAGATTACCCAGGAAAACTTCATGAGACTGTCGACGAAAATTATCCATAATGAATCTATAAATGAAAATTTGGGAGAGTTTATTCTGAGCTGAAAGCTGAGGACGATGGCCCGGGGCCTTTCTTCCCAAAGGAATAAAGGGCACTGAAGAAGTGGGGTGCACAGAGTGGTTATATACCCCCAGAGAGGATGTTTCACATAGGATTGAAATGTCCCTTTTGCAATAGTCACGAGACTGCTCTATCCGCACAGCGATTGATGGAAACAGCAGATAGGTCTGCTGTCTCAGTGAACACAGCAGGGTGGCAAGTCTGCTGTCTCAAGCTAGGTGGTCACAGGTGAGCTGGGTGGTCAAAGATGAGTGCAGCAATCAGTTCCTGGCCTAAGGAAAGATGCTTATCCCTAAGGAAATGCCAATGTGGGGGGAAGTTGCACCTTTATCTCAAGGACCTTTGTTCTTGCCATAGGAAATATTTTAAAGCAGATATACAATGTGTGCTCGATGGCCATGTCAGGCCCTTTTGGAAAAAACAAAGTCAGGCCGAATTAGGTTTACATTAAATGGCTTCCTCAAATACTCCAATATATCCTATTGCTTGCCATTTTTATTTGTCATTTCCCCCTTTTGATCTCTAATCTTTTGATAGAAAGCATTGATGATCAAAATATTGTCCCTTGGCACCAGGGTGGTTGCTGCCTGCCCTGGATTCATCATGTCCCTCGGCTTAAAATGGTCCATCTATCTCATAATCCTGGACAAATTTCCTTTTCTGATAAAGACTTTACCTAAGAACTCATTTTAAACTAATGTTTTCAAATATGTTGAATTATTATTGTTACTGTACTTGTTCTATGATCATATACAATGTAAATGTGAAGTGTCATAGAAAAGCACATATACAATGTTTGTGCAACAAACATCAAAAATCAAGAATTTATAATCATCCTCAGTTCATTCAGTCCTGTATAATCGGTTCTTGATCTTAATCTTCTGTTAGCAGTTTTATGAGGTCATCACTTTTTCCATTAGATTTCTGTAATTTCTTACCCAGTTCAGTTTTATGATCTGAAAGTTTATCAGAAAACTGTAATCCAGAGTAAGTGTCAGGGTCTTTTCCATGAATTCCTCTGAAGATGAGACATATTTGCAAAAGCAAAAAGCATCGGAGTAAAACAACTAACTGTAAACAACAAAAGACTTAAAAATGACAATTGACAGAGAAACCTGGTTATTTCCGTGATATGCAACACCTTAAACCAGTAATTAGAATTATGGCTGATAGCCAGGACAGATCAGAATTTTAGGAGTGTTATATAATTTTCAAAACACTTATATCAATAACGTTTACCCACATAATACCACCTAAGAAAGATTATCATCTGTTATCTGACAATGCTTCCAATGTAATTTAACATACCCAAGAAGCCTCATTAGTTTAGAATTTTCCGCCTTATAGGAAGAGAGAGAAAATTTCTCTGTGAAGTCCCAGGGGCCCTCTGAAAATCCTCAGAGAAATTCTCTTCCTTCATCCAGGTCAAAGGAAAACCTTTATTTAGGACTTGACTATTTGTTTGAAGGAGAAGCTTGTCAAAAATATCAAAAGATTTTAAAACACTTACTTAAACAAGATCAAGAGGTTGCTGATCTTGTCATTGTAAAACAAGGGTCACTGAAACAATGCTTCATAATATTTAACCTAAGTGACAACAGCAAAAAAACCTTAATAGGAGACCTGTCTTTTTGCACATAGGAAATTATCTTAACAAAATATAGATCTTGTGTAAACTTACTCAGAAGGAAAAACCTTTTATAATTTCTTTTTCAAGAGTAGACTAAGAGTTTAATAAAATTATCCTTTTAAGAGAGAAAACCAAATTTTAATTTTTGTACCAGTTTACTTTTTCATATTAAAACCCATTGACTTAATTAGATTCATTTCAATCTTAACCAACTTGACCATGTACAAAACTCTTTTCAGAATTTCTTTCGCAAACCTTCTATAGCTTTCTTTTGCATTCAGAATTTGTTCCATGCTTTCTTTTTTTTTTTTTTCCAGTACTTCAGGACAAATTTATCTTTCTTAACCAATCAAACAAAATATTTCCATTCTTTTTATACCTTCTTAACTGAAAACTTACACCTTACTTTCCTTGAATACAGAGCTGTTGTTCTTATTAATTTCTAGCAGCTTTAATCACATATATTAGAACTCTTTAACCTTTAACAAACCGTAGTAAACACTGAAAAGGTAAGCAGTTATGAATTGTCTTTTATATCAGCATTCTAAACACTTTTCATAATTTCTAGAAACACGTCACTTTACCGTAAAACACCTAAACACTTTTAGCATCTCTGCAATAAGAAGGCAAAAGTAGATAACTCAGATATGCTTAGCAATAATGTTTCAGTGTTCTATCCAATCCAAAAATGACCCAGATACTCAGATTTTTATCATTTAACTTAACTTGACAAAACTCAAGATTGTTACCAAAAGAATTTGGAAGCTGTTTTTTCCCAAGTATACAGACCATAAAAGTTATTTTACCCATTTTTATCTATTTAAATCATTTGTTTCCAACAATTATGTTCAGATTACCCACAAAAACTTCATGAGGCATTAGACAAACAGCTATCTTTTAAAGCTATTATTTTGCTGAGAAATTCCTAACACACAACGTGAGCTCATTTGACTAGTAAACCCAGGCTGCATGCCTGCATCATATTCAAATACCGATGACTCTTGAGGACATGCCCTTTCAATCAAACCAACAGCTTAAACTTTCATTAACCAAAGATTAACCTATATCATGTTAACTTCAAAGACATTTGGGTTAATTCTATTTAGAAAAAACTTTTGTAAGCGCTTACTTAAAGTCAATGGAATAGAGCTCTTTAGAAATTGTATCATCTGGAGGTAAGATATAAAAACTTTTGTAACATGTATAGACACACACAAACAACAGACAGAACGAAGATTTTCCTTAGATTTCTGTCTCATAGCAGACCGCGGTGAAAAAACTTGTTTTCCCAGTTTTTTTCCTCTTTCTATCTTTCTTTCCTTTGGCCTTAGCAATCTGGCTTGGGATTCCCCTTTGTTAAGCAATTACAGTCACAGCATGAAGCCAACTGGAGTCTGGAGGAGAGGCTGCCCATTCGGGAACTAATCTGGCCATTTTAGAAGCTCAATTTCCTGCTTCTCTTTTAATTTTGTTTTGTTATAAAGTCCAAACAACTTCTAAGGACAGTGTAATGGGTCAGAAAGTGTGCTGCTTGTGAGTATTACTCACTATAGAAAGGTCGTAAACACTCTCTTACATGCCTCGGTTTTCTCCTGCCAGTTGTCTAAAACCACCATGGGTGCTCGGAGCGTCGGGTGACCAGCCCTTATGTGTGCGTCCCCAGACGAGCCTGTAGTTAATTACTGTGAATGACAGTGGAGTTCCCTATGGGACCGCTGCATGTCGTGAGGATTGATCCTCTGACACTCCCGCTGAGGTCCTTAGTCACCTAAGGATGCCTTTTGGTAAAGGCCAGGAGGAGCAAATGTCCCTTTCTTTGGAGCTGAACACGTTCAGTCTCTCATTTCTCTATCAAGCAGTTTGTTCAGACTTCATAAACACAATTCTTTCCACTTCAAAGCCAAATTAAAAACGTCAGCCTTCCCCATTCACTCCCAAGTTCCTCCAGGCTCCTCTTGCCTAGGAACTTCCCTCTAGACTCCTCTGGCCTAGCAAATTCCTCCTAGGTTCCTCTTACCTAGGTAGTCACCTAGTCTTAAGACCTTAACCAGCTTATATAAACTCTTGGACTGTCAACTTAAAATAAGGAGGTCCGGATTTCAGGAGAACTCACCAGGGTCACCTGAAGAATGCAGTGATCTGGGAGGCTCAATGGGCCCTTATTGGTACCGAATACCAGTTCAGTTTAGATTCCATGTGGTCGCCAGTGGTTTCTCTGAAATCCTGCCGTGGCTATGCCAAGAACTGTCGACAAAAATAATCCATAACCAATCTATAAATGAAAATTTGGGAGAGTTTATTCTGAGCTGGAAGCTGAGGACCATGGCCTGGGGCCTTTCTTCCCGAAGGAATAAAGGGCACTGAAGAAGTGGGGTGCACAGAGTGGTTACATACCCCCAGAGAGGATGTTTCACATAGGATTGAAATGTCCCTTTTGCAATAGTCACGAGACTGCTCTATCCGCACAGCGATTGATGGAAACAGCAGATAGGTCTGCTGTCTCAGTGAACACAGCCGGGTGGCAGGTCTGCTGTCTCAAGCTAGGTGGTCACAGGTGAGCTGGGTGGTCAAAGGTGAGCATAGCAATCAGTTCCTACCCTAAGAAAAGATGCTTATCCCTAAGGAAATGCCAATGTGGGGGGAAGTTGCACCTTTATCTCAAGGACCTTTGTTCTTGCCATAGGAAATATTTTAAAGCAGATATACAATGTGTGCTCGATGGCCATGTCAGGCCCTTTTGGAAAAAACAAAGTCAGGCCGAATTAGGTTTACATTAAACGGCTTCCTCAAATACTCCAATATATCCTATTGCTTGCCATTTTTATTTGTCAAGACATTGGACAAAATCAGCCATCATTCTAAGTTATTTTTCTTGATGACAAATTTTGTAACAGAGATAACACGAGCTTATTTGACTAATAAACCTAGGTAGAATAAGAGTTGCTGATCTGAATTATATTCAACGTTGATAACTTTAAAGACATGTCTGTTTTAATCATATCAGCTAAGCTAAACTAGTTTTTATTTTCTAAAGATTAACTCTAGATCACATGAACATGAAAAACATTTGGGTTAGTTTCTATATTCTTAGACCTTTAAAATGACCAATCCATACTAGCACTTGACCTTTAGTCCAGTTAAATAGAACTCTTTTATACAAATCAATTTTAGCATTACCATGTGCAAGTAGAAAAACACCTCACATTTACAACATAGAATTGTGTATCACTTAATGACAGGGATATGTTCTGAGAAATGTATCATTAGGCAATTGTCATTGAGCAAACATCAGAGTGCTCTTACAGAAACCTAGGGAGTACAACCTACTACACACCTAGGCTATTATCGTACTGATCTTATGGGACCACCATGGTATAGGCAGTTCATCATTGACTGAAACATCATTATGCAGTACACGGCTGTATATATGTGGACACACACACTAACATATAGACAAAAGCAAACAGAAACCTTAATAGTTACTAATATTTGTGAAGAAGACAGTTAAGATTTTTCATTTGCCAATTTCAAAATACCTCCTCTCCTTTTTTTGCCCTTCTTGATGAGAACCATTGCATTTTAAAGAACGACTCTTAGGTCCTAGAGAAGATGGGGATAGGAAATCTACATCACAATGGCACAGACTTAAGTGCAGCCAATTCTGGTTCCAATGTCTCAATAGCTGGAAAAAAGTATAACGGAGCTTTGAACCACTTTTCATAGCCATACCTTTTGTCCTGTAAAGATGAGATTTGTATAACAAAGATAGCTGTTTTTAATTCCTTAAAGAATTGGACTGACAAGCCCATCCAACTACATTTTCTCCAATTTGCTTTTTTCCTTCCAGGCACATAGTTTTATTTTAGCTTAGGGGAGATAGCCAAAAACAATTCTTATCAGGCTCTGAATATCAGCTTCCAATTTAGACAAATTTCTGATCATAAAGTTACTAAATCCTTTCAAGTATCTTGTCCGGTTTCAGTCGGGACAAACAAATATTTCTGGCAGTATTGAACAACTCTGTTAATTTTAGTTTTAGTTTCCCTCGGCTGTGTAAGGGAATTACTGGTAATAGTTTACTGGAGAACACCACAGAGTTTCGTCAACTCTGGGAGGGCCTCATATGGAGTTGTTTAAGTTGATGTTGAAGGATTAAATAGAACTCCTGAGTTCAATCACTTTTCTCATACTCCAAGTGCTTACAGTTGAGACATCAATTTCTGGACCAGTGTTTTTTGGAAAATTGACCCCTTGGAGTGTGTAATGGGTAGCCCTAAGTGTTGTTTTAGTTACCTTTTGCATCTTTAATTTTTCATTATCCTTTTGTAATGAGTCTTTTAATGAAGTTATTTTGGAATCTTGAAGTCTTTTATAAGCTTCTGCATACCAGTTAAACTAGGCATCCCATTCTATGTGTCCAATTTGGGATCCCTTGCTCTCTAGTGCATTTCTTAAATGAATAATCGTGTCTAATTGGAACGTTCCCCACAATGGGCATTATAATTCCCCTGAGGCCTGACAGTTTGATACGTACCTGGCTGCAAATGGAGTTTAACTCTCATTTCTGTCCAGTCATGTCTAACTACAAATGAGGTGCAACTCACATTTCTATTTGGCCATATTTTGGAGCCCCCAACTTGATGGCTTCCAAGCCAAGCTCTCAGAGACAAACCAAGATTAAACTCTTTGCATATAAAGGATCGTATTAGCAATTAGCCTTATTCTATGCAAAACAAGACAAACAAACTTATGTACCTTAATATACCAGCAGTAACCAAGAGATATTACTGTGTCTTGGCCAAGATAAGGCCCTGTGTACAAAACAAGATAAACACATGCACATTAACAGAAACCAACAGTAACTGAGGAAGCAGAACTATGGACACCAGCCGTAACCAACAAACTAAGGACTGGGATCAGGATTGAACCTTCAGGCCCCAAAGAATGGAGACTGCAGACAGCTTCCAAACTAACGGAGAACTGAAGCTGTCATCAGCTGCTCTCAACTCAGAATGTGGTGACCCATTTCAAGCAGATGGGGAACTGCAGACCAAACCATCAGCAGTTCCAAACGTAGAATCTGGGGACAGAAACAGGGGCCGGGGTTTAGATGCGACTTTGGACTGGCCAATAGAGGGCCCTGTGTGCACCACCAGTCATTCCCAGTGGGGACTAAACCAGCAGACTCCAGTAAATGGAGACTGTGGACCAGGACTAGAGACAGACCTAATCAACAAACCCCAGTAAATGGGGTCTGCAGACAGGAACTGGGGAGAGGAAACTACAGGGGAAGTGGGAGAATTCCACCCCCCACCCACCTTTCCCTTAAGGTTCTTATGGCTGGTCAAATAATTAAAAAGGCAGGTTAGCAAGAGAAAATTAAAGTTTAATAACATGTGTACATGGGAGAAACTCAAGAAAAACTGAGTAACTCAGCCATCTGGCAGAGGTTGCCTGTTTAAGCATCTTTAGCTACAACCAAGGAGGATGTTGGGGGTAGTGATTTGGGGTTTCAGAGGGGAGGAAGACAATTTACATGGAGACGGAAATGCAAATGTTTGGCAAACAGGTTTTGTTGGGCCAAAAAATGGGTTTATTGGTGTCTTTATATCACAGCTATTTTACATTATGTTATAGCTATCATATGGATCATATGGTGTGAGCTCCTTCCTGGAACAGGCCTTCTATGTTAAATTCTTTTAGGCAGTTTGGTGGGGGAAGGTCGAATGTTCTTCCTGAGTCTTCTGAGCCTTTATTGTCTTCAACTCGAAATAATCCACCTACTAGAGTGGTGCACCTTGGGGCGGCCTTCCTTGAGCCCTAACAAAACCATCATAGAATTGCAGACTATACAAGGGCTCCAGATGGAACCACCTGTCTGCTCCAAGCTGGCCCCCTAATCCCTGGACTGGAAAGCCAAGATAGACTGGGAGCTTGAACACAAAAAGAGGAGAACTCAACTGAAAAAAACTTGCCAACAGCCCTCCAAAAGGAGGAGAAAGACAATAAACTAAAAAGAATTCATGGACTGTCACTCCTGTGTTTCCTGTTGTCTCTGAGTGCCATGGAAAGCTCACTTCAGTCCCAACGCTGCCACCAAATCTGTCAAAAAGAGAAATTCAACCGAGTCAATTTGAATATCGAATTGGCTTTATTAAGTGATTCATGAATTGGGCAGCATCTCATCTAGGAAGTAAAAGTGTCCTCTTTTTGCTGAGGAAGACTGGCCCTGAGCTAACATCCATGCCCATCTTCCTCCACTTTATATGTGGGATGACTGCCACAGCATGGCTTGCCAAACGGTGCTATGCCCACACCCAGGATCCAAACCAGCAAACCCCAGGCTGCAGAAGAGGAACATGTGCCACTGGATGGGCCCCCTAGCACTGGTTTTGTTATGCAGATTACCTATTCCTCCTCTAGGGGATGGAGAAGGGCCACATGACAGATCATCTTATTGGTGCTTGACCAGAAAATTCCGGAGTAATTGATTAGGATTACATTTCTGGAGTAGGTTAAAACTGCAATTAGGTCAGCTATTAAATCTAGGTTTGGTATCATGGGCTTTGGCATGAATGATGCCATTTTGGGTCTGTGGTTTTCTTTTTAACAGTGGAATGTCATGTCTGTGGGAACAAATGCATTAGGTGGTATTAGTGATCCAGAAATTATGTGAGTGAAACTCTCTAACATTATAAATGGTTCATTCATATAGTTTAACTCTTTCATTGAAGTGTAAGAACCTACTTTTTCCTGAACAATTACTATTTTCGATAAGATTTGATGGTCTTGTAGGGGAGGAAGACTTTTCCTCTACCTAATGTGGGTTCGTCTGGCTGGAGACTGAATTAAATTCACATGAGACAGAATAGCAAGAGAAAATTAAACAAAGCTTAATAAGGACCATGGCCCGGGGCCTTTCTTCCAGAAGGAAGAAAGGGCACTGAAGAAGTGGGGTGCACAGAGTGGTTATATACCCCCAAACAGGGTGTTTCACATATGATTGAAATGTCCCTCCCACAATAGTCACAAGATTGCCCTGTTGGCTCAGTGCTTGATAGACACAGCAGGAGGCAAGTCTATTGTCTTGAGCTGGGTGGTCACAGGTGAGCGCAGCAATCAGTTCCTCGCCTAAGGAAAGATCCTTAATCCTTAAAGAAATGCCAACGTTGGGAGGGGGAGTTGATCATGGGAGATTACCACACAAGTACAGTAAACAAAATGCAGATTTAAGTCCTTGCCTTTGGCATTGAATAAGAGTTTCTAGAGAGAAGGTCATCTCCCCTTCCTGGTACAGAGAGGGAGATATCTTTACAGATGGAGAGTTCCTTTACAATGTAAATGTCTCTCACAAAGGGTAAGCAAGTTTTACTTTTCAGTTGCTTTCCTGTCTGCAAAGGAACCAGCCTCAAAAAATCATCATGCCAAAGAGACATATCTTGGGGCGGCCATTTCCAGGTCCCTACAGTCTTATTGAATTGGTGGGGACTGGGAAGTTGAAGTTATATATCAGAATTACTTTTAGGGTTTTAAAAGTTCATACATGCTATCACTTCTCATTGAATTTCATGCATGCCCCCATGGGCAACATAAGAAACATCACTCTCTATTCTTTGAGGACTACTGATTTAGATAAGTTTATTACAGTTATGTAGTTATACCAGTTTAACTGTAATAAACTTATCTAAATCAGTAGTCTTCAAATGATTTGAGAAATATCTTCAGCTGTGCTGACAAGGTTTTATCCTTTGCCCTCCACTTCTCAAAATTTTTAGCAGTGGTTTAGAAGATATAAAATTCAGATATTGAGAATCAAATACAGAGATGATACAAAGCTATGAAAGGGACCTAATTGATACATGAAAGCACTGAAATATGAAAGGATCTACATAGGTTGGAAAACTAGAATGAAATAAACAAAGTCACATGTAGCAGGAATAATTTAAACCTGTAATGATAATTTACTTAATTTGCAAATAGAGAAATATGCATGATCTTGGGGTGCAGTAGGGATAGAAGATGGCTAGAGGATCTAAATTAGAATTTCTGATGGTCAATTTTATGTGTCAGCTTGACTGGGCCACAGAGTCCCCAGATACTTGGTTAAACACTCTTCTGGGTGTCTTTGTGGGTATTTCTGGATGAGATTAACCTTTGAATTGGTGGACTGAGTAAAGCTGATTTTCTCATCCAGTCCATGGAAGGCCTGAATAGGGAGACAACTAAGATGGCCTTGCTTACCTCAGGGGTATTGTAAGTCTCTCTCAGTAATTATCCCAAATCCTTAAAACCAATTAGACTTTAGCTTTTACCCAAGGCTCCTCTCTTGTTCATTATGTTGATGATATTTTAGTTTGTAAGCAAAGTAAGCAGTGCCTCATTCTCCTCAAGGCACCAACTGAATGGGCCATAAATCCTACCCATCTAAACCCATCTAAACTTCAATGTGTGCAGACAATTCTTACCTACATGAGTTATCTCAGGGAATTCAAAAGATCATCCCAAAACATCGTGAGTCAATTTTGTCCATCTTTCCCCCTAAGTGAAAAAACAGCTACATAAATTTCTAGGAGCAGCTGGCTATTGCTTCCATTGGATTCCTGATTTTGCTGCTCTTCCTAAACCTCTACATGCCCTCCTGCCATATCCCACTCCAGAACCCATTTCCTGGCCCTCAGAGGCATTAACATCCTTTCAAGCCTTAAAATTAACATTGTCCACATCCCCAACTCTATTCAAATTTTACCTAACTTAAGGTAATTACCTAATTTGGACAGACCTTTTCATTTCTATTGCCTTAAAAATAATGAGATTTCTGCAGATATTCTGAGATAAATGTTTGCCTCTCATATACATGCTGTAGCATGTTTCTCATGCCAGTTAGACCCTGTGGCAGCAGAATGTCCCCATGCCTGCATGCAGTAGCCACAGCTTCTGTCCTAATTGACAAAGCCACCACTCTTTAGGTTCTCCCCATGACCTTTGTGTTCCCATGCTGTATCTGATTGATCTCTTACAAGTTCATAAGACACAGCACCTCTCTATTACCTATGAACAGGCCCTGTTAACCAATCTCTCCATCATTTTACAATATTGTAACACTTCAAATCTAGTTACTGTACTATCCTCCCTGGTAATGGAGAACCCCACTCCATTCCACATGATTGCCTTGTAACTATAGAATTGGTCTTGAAACTGTAGGGGAGGAGGACATTTCCTCTCCCCAAATGTGGGCTCGTCTGGCCGGAGAATGAATTAAATTCACATGAAACAGAATAGCAAGAGAAAATTAAACAAAGCTTTATGAGGAACCATGGCCCGGGGCCTTTCTTCCAGAAGGAAGAAAGGGCACCGAAGAAGTGGGGTGCACATAGTGGTTATATACCCCTAAACAGGGTGTTTCACATGTGATTGAAATGTCCCTTTTACAATAGTCATGAGGCCAGTCTGTCAGCACAGAACTTGATGGAAACAACAGATAGGTCTGCTGTCCCAGTGAATGCCGCAGGGTGGCAGGTGTGTTGCCTCAGGCTGGGGGGGGGGGGTCACAGATGAGCCCCACAATCAGTTCCCAGCCTAAAGAAAGATGCTTAATCTTTAAGGAGATGCCAACGTTGGGAGGGGGAGGGAAGTCAGTTACAGGAGGTTACCAGACTAGCACAATAAAATGCAGATTTTAGTCCTTGCCTTTGGTATTGATTAAGAGTTTTTGGAGAGAAGGTCATCTCCTTTCTTCTTCCTGGTACAGAGAGGGAGGCAACTTTTACAGATAGAGATTTACCTTACAAATGTAAACGTGTCCTAACAAAGGGCAAGTTCCATTCCTCAGAGCCTCCTTCCCTGTCCCAGTTTATCAAAAGCAATCAGCCTCAAATAATCCTGATGCCAAAGAGACATATCTTGGGGTGGCCAATTCCAGGTCCCCACAATACTGAACCTCTTAATCTCAAATTCGTGTACTGGATGTGCAGTAAGCCAATCACTGAGACATGGTGCTTGGTGATAGAGAAAGGTTTATTTGATTTGGCCAAAACAGAAGGCAGGAGGATAGGTTCTCTCAAATCTGCTTTAACAAGAGGAGAAAGAAGGGGGTTTTATAGAGCTAAGGGGCTTGGCAGAAGGAGTTTTGGAGAAACAAAAGGGTAATCCATGTTTCTTTCACTCCAGATAAGCCCTTGGGCAATCTGCCTTCTGGGCATCAACAGTGGCTGGGGGCTGGTTATTTGGTAATTATAACATCCATGAAGGCATTCTTTTTCTTCTGTAAAACAAGCTCATAAATCCTTGTGACCCTTGAGTCACTCCTTGGGTTAAACAAGAAAATGGCAAATTGACAAGATTAACTTCTTTTCATCTATGTATGAGTTGGGAACAAGGTGGAAAGGTAATCTTATTGAATATTTACAGTAACCCTCAGTTACCCAGCTTTAGTCTCAAAGCCACAAGATGATCTCTTAGACACCCACATCTCTTAGACATCCGATGGGACAACGTCAACATAGACTTCTATTTGTGATGGCTCCTGAAAGTGAAATTTCCATGCCAGTTATGCCAAACTGGTTTTTATAACTGATTATGTCATAATTTCCCCTCATGAAACGTGGACTTTCTGATTGCAAATTCAGTGCAAGCCACTGAATTCATAGCTTTTACTTGAGTTTGCACACTGGCAAAAGGGGAAAACTGTCGCTATTAACACTGATTCCAGATATAATTTTGGAGTTTGCCATGCTATTGGCACACTCTGAAATCCCGTAGATTCTTTTTTTTTTTAGAATTTTATCTCTTTATTGATTTTAATTGTTTTTCATAATATCGTAAGTGTAAGAAAACATTCCTGTATAGGTGCTTCATTTTTAAACAGTGTTAAATTGAAATACAATTTTGTTACAGAAATTATTTTAAAGGAAAGAGAAGATTTTATTTTTACATATTTTCACATTGTTTTTTTAAAATTTCAAGTGCATTATAGTTAAAATCAATAGACAAACAAAAGCTAGGCTTAATTTTCAGCCCAAGAAGTTTATTTTAGATAAAATACAGTTATAGGAGAATAGTCAACATATGGATGGGAGGAAAAATTATAGAATTCTCTGTCTTCTTTTTTCTTGAATTTTATTTTTATTTAGGTAACATTGGTTTATAACATTATACAAATTTCAGGTGTATGTCGTTATATTTTGATTGCTGTGTAGATTACATTATGTTCACTACCCAAAGACTAATTACCATCCATCACTACACACACACACATGCACACATGCCCAATCATCTCTTTTGCCCTCATCCCTCCCTCCTTCCCCTCTGGTAACCACCAATCCAAATTCTGTCTCTATGTGATTGTTTGTTGTTGTTTTTATCTTCTACTAATGAGTGAGATCATACTGCATTTGACTTTCTCCCTCTGACTTATTTCACTTAGCATAATACCCCCAAGGTCCATTCATGTAGTCACAAACGGCCGTATTTCATCATTTCTTTTGGCTGAGTAGTGTTCCATTGTGTATATATACCACATCTTCTTTACCCCTTCATCCCTTGATGGGCATCTAGGTTGCTTCCAAGTCTTAGCTATTGTGAATAATGCTGCAATGAACATAGGGGTGCATGATCTGTATGCATTTGTGTTTTCATGTTCTTGGGATAAATACCCAGAAGTGGAATAGCTGGAATGTTTCCTTATTGATCTTCAGTTTGGATGATCTATCCATTGGTGTAAGTGGAGTGTTAAATTTCCCTACTATTATTGTGTTACTGTCTATTTCTCCTTTTATGTCTCTTAATAATTGCTTTATATATTTATGTGCTCCTATGTTGGGTGCATAGATATTTACAAGTGTTATATCCTGTTGTTGGATTCTTCGCTTTATCATTATGTGGTGCCCTTCTTTATCTCTTGTTGCAGTTTTTGTTTTAAAGTCTTTTTTGACTGAGATAAGTATTGCTACCCCAGCACTCTTTTCATTGCCATTTGCATTGAGTATGTTTTTTCATCCCTTTACTTTCAGTTTGTGAGTATGTTTAGGTCTGAAGTGTGTCTCTTGTATACAGTATATATATGGGTCTTGGTTTTCTATCTAATCTGCCACCCTATGCCTTTTAATTGGAGCAGATAGTCCATTGACATTTAAAGTAGCTACTGAGAAGTATGTACTTATTGCCATTTTGTTACTTTTTTTCTGGTTGTTTCAGTAGGTCTTCTCTGTTCCTTTCTTCTTCTCTTGCTCTCTTCCCTTGTAGTTTCATGGTTTTCTTAGGTATTATGTTTGGGTTCTTTTCTCTTACTTTTTTGTGTATTTATTTTATGTTGCTTGCTTGTGATTGCCATAAGGTTCATATATAATAACCTATCTACATAGCAATCTATATTAAGTTGATGGTCTCTTTAGTTTGACCTCTTTCTGAAAGCTCTACTCTTTTACTCCCTTCCTCCCACATTTTATGTTTTTGATATGATATTTAACCTCTTTTTTTCTGTGTGTGTATCCATTAACCTCCTACCATGTAAATAGGCAAATTTTACTATTTTTGTCTTTTGACCTTCATGGTATCTTCATAGGTGGTTGCTCTGCTACCTTTACTGTATTTTTGCCTTTACCAATGATTTTATTGTCTTTTTTTTTTTTGATAATTTTCTATCCTATTTGTGGTCTTGTCTTTTCCACTTAAAAATCCCTTTAGCATTTCTTGTAACTAGTTTCTTGGTGATAAATTCCTTTAATTTTTGCTTGTCTGGGAAAGGCTTTATCTCTCTTTCCATTCTGAATGATAACCTTGCCTGGTAGAGTATTCTTGGCTGTAGGATTTTTTTCTTTCAGTACTTTAAATATATCATTCCACTCCCTTCTAGCCTGTAAGGTTTCTGCTGAGAAGTCAGCTGATAGCCTTATGGGATTTACTTTGTATGTCACTTGTTGTCTTTCTCTTGCAGCTTTTATGATTCTCTCTTTATTTTTAATTTTGGACATTTTAATTATAATGTGTCTTGGTGTGGGCCCCTTTGGGTTTATCTTGTTTGGTGCTCTCTGTGCTTCCCGTACCTGGATGTTTGTTTCCCTTCTTAGGTTAGGAAAGTTTTCAGCTATTATTTCTTCAAATAGTTTCTCTGCCCCTTTGCCTCTCTCTTCTCCTTCTGGGACACCTATAATACAAATATTAATGCGCTTGATGTTGTCCCAGAGGTCCCTTAGACTGTTCCTTTCCTTTTTAATTCTTTTTTCTTCTTTCTGTTCAGCTTGGGTGATTTCCTCTAGTCTTTTGTCCAGCTCACTAATCCATTCTTCTGTATCATCTACCCTACTACTGAGTCCCCCTAGTGAATTTTTTATATACAGTATTGTATTCCTCCTTTCTGATTGGTTCTTCTTTATATTTTCAAGTTCTTTGTTGATGTTCTCACTGAATTCATTCATTCTTCTCCCAAGATCAGTGAGCATCCTTATGACTTTTTGTTTGAACTATTTGTCAGGTAGATTGTTTATTTCTGTTTCATTTAGTTCTTTTTCTGGGGATTTGTTCTGTTCCCTTACTTAGAACATATCACTTTGCCTCCTCATTTTACCTCCTTCTCTGTGCTTCTATCTATGTATTAGGTGGGTCAGCTACATCTCCTGATCTTGGAGAGGTGGCCTTATGTAAGAGCTGCCTTATGAGGCCTAGCAGTGTGCTTCCCTCTTGTCACCGGTTCCAAATGTTCTAGGAGTGACCCTTGTGTAGGCTATGTGTGTCCCTCTGTTGTAGCAGGGTTACTCTTGCTGCAGGTGCCCATGGAGGCTAGGCTGTCCCCCCTGGCCAGCTGGTTGTAATGCTCAGCTGCGTGTGGCTACCTTGGACAATTCAGTCACTTTATTGGCCATGGAGCCCCAGCACAATTGACTGCAAGTTTGAATAACACATTCCTGTTGCAGTTTTTCTTTTAAATGAGTAGACTTCCAGCATGGCTTGTTGCTAGGCTCAGGGGCTTACAATTGCTATAAGCTTCCAGGCTGCCAGGCTCTTTTCAGCTCTCTTAGGATTGCTGCTGTGTGGTGCTGACCCCCGGCATGGGAGCACCCAACTGTTTCAGGCTTTGGAAGGTGAGGCCAGTCCCCTATGTGGCTGTTTGAGAAGCACAAGTCTTCTGCAGCTGTCAAACCCCACTGCCCACAGGGCCACACACACTGTCAACACAGTCCTGCCCCATGTATGTACCCTGACCCCCTTTAGTGGACCCAGTCACCCCATTGCAGAGGCCCCACACAATCCACCAATGCTCCACACACTCCACTCGCTCCTGGTGCATGCCCAGCTCTGCAGAAGTGCACCCACTTGCCTGGTGCAGAGAATCCATGCACCAAGCCTATGCAGGCCCACAAGTTGCTCAAGGGCTTGTTTTTGGGTGGGGCCAGTCCCTAGGGCAGGCTGCCTGCCTGGGCTGAGCTGGATTAAATCAGTGCTCTAGTGGGTGGGCAGACCCTGGGCTAACAGGCCAGTGGAAGATTCGCAACGCCATCTGCTGGTACCTGTTTCTGCACCCCTGTATTAGGTCACAATAATGGCTGCCGCCAATGTCTCAGTCCCTGGAGAGGTCTCACCTCTCACCAAGATGCACCCAGAGCCTATCGGGGAGTCTCTTTTTACCAAAGGACTGTGCATCTTTCTTTCTGGTGATTTTAGGTTGCTTTCCAAAACAGGTGAATTTGTGCATGGGCCCTTTAAGAGCCAGCTTTTTTCCCTTATGTCAGATAGGGACATATCCTTTTCTGGGGGTGCTCCCTGTTGTAGTTAATAGCAAGGAAAACCAGATATTATGACACTCATCTCAGTTGTGCTGAGTCCAAAGAATGCTTATAGCAGTAATGCTCCCCCACTCAGGTCCCCCACTCTTTCAGGGAAGGCTTCATATCTTAGGGTTGCTCCCAGCTGGCCATGAAGCACCACAGCTTGTGAAGGTGGCATTTTTTTCTCTCCTGAAAGGAATTTCTGCCTCTTCCACCTTGGTCAGGAAGATCTTTTTGCAGGGGATCTTTTTATCAAGTTTTCAGTTCTCTCTCAGACGTAATTGTTCCCAGAGTAGTTGTAAATTTGTTACGTCATGGCAGGAATTGAGTTCAGAGCCCATCAACACCACCATCTTGACATGTCTCCCACAGATTCTTAACCTCTACTGGCATTCCTATTGCCAGTCAGCATATAATTGCTGCCCTATCACAGGCTATTCTCCTCCCTACTAAAATTGCTATTATTTACTCTCCAGCACATACTAAGGGGACTGACACTATATCCCTAGAAAACAATTGGGCTGGCAAGGCTGATAAATATACAGCTGAATGTAGATCCCCTTATCCTTTCTCCATCCAATTTATAAAGCTGCCTTTATCCCTGACTGATATCATTAATTATCAGGCAAGTGCCCCACAATCTGAAAAAGCCAGCTAGATACAAAAGGGTGCCAAACAATTATCAGACAGAGTATACATTGGACCAAATGGACTTCTTGTAGCCCCCTTTTTTGAACTTTTGGCTTACACTTATCTCCCATCAGATGGGACATATGCACAGAGAGGGGATAGTTAAGGAACTTAAAGATAGTTGGTTCTGCCCTGGAATACACAAAATTTCTGACCAAATTATTTTCTGGTGCACTATTGTAAGTCTTACTAAATTTCTGTAGGAAACCAACATATCTCAGGAAGTCCTCCAAGGCCCACACTGCTCCTTATGGCACTCCAAATGGACTTTATAGATTTCCCTCCAGCCTTAGGCTATTTCCAATGTTTGGTGATTGTCTGCATGTTTAGTGAATAAACTAGATTCTATCCAACTAGATATGCTGATGCCACAACAGTGGTAAAGAAATTTAAAACTGAGATTATTCCACATTTTGACATTCGTTTATGGATTGAATCATTTTACAGTAGAAATAAACTATTTGCTTGCAAAAACTCTGGGATACTCATTAAAATTTTATACTCCATACCATCCTCAAGTGGAATGTATAAATCTAGATATAAAAAGGGCTTTAGGAAAAAATATATCAAGAAACTGGACTTAAATGGCTAAAAGCACTACTCCTGTCCTTCATAAAGATCCAGAATACTCCAAATAGGATACATGGATTAATCCCTTTTGGAAATAGTGTTTGGTCACCCTATGCCTACTGGTAGATCTAAATCTTATGGGGACTAAATTGAATAGTTTGATGCTATGACTAGCTATATACAAGAACTAGTTAGTTCACTTGAAGCATATCATCGACAGATAAAAGGGGCATGGCCTCCACTGACTGACAAGCCTTGCCATCTCTTTCCACCAGGAGAAGACATATACATCAAGGTCTGTACAACAAAGTGTGCACTGTCACCTCACTGGAAGGACCCTTATGAAGTACTGCTAATCACTTGCACTACCATCAAAATAAAAGAAAATATCCTCCTGGATTCACATAAGCCACACCAAACTAGACTCAGATATTTCCTCCCAGGACAATTGGAAGACCAGCTCTACAAGTGACCTTAAAGTAAGGATTGTCAGGGCCAATTCCTAGGCTCTGGAAGCAGATGGCATCATGAAGTAGACAGCTTTTCCCAGGACCATGGATCAAGGAACTTTACCTCCACCTATTTTCTTCCTCTTTTAAGTCTCCCTATGACCTCCTCCTCAAAACAAAACAAACAAAAAAACCCACCTCTTTCTTTTAAGGAAGACTCCTTTTCATCTTTCTCACATTTTTTGATCATTTAGTAGAAGGCTGCTTGGAGATTGCTTGTCTCGATCTGCCCTACCCTCTCCCTGATTTTTCACTATGAGCTCTCTTTTAAACTGTGTCTTTGTTTCTTACAGCAGTATGAGTTAGAAATCTGAAAGTACCCTAATTGTATACTAGGGATGAACAAAGAAATAAATATATTATAGATAATGAAAGCCAGATTTCTCACTGTCAAAGAAAGAAGTTACAAATGAGTTGGAAAGGGCAGAGGAAAGGTGAAAATGGATCCCGTGGTGCTGGATTAGAGTTGGTGATATCATTATGAACTCATTTATTTTAATAGATATACCGACATATAAATACAGAGATAAACATAGATATGTGTGTATATATATGCTAGTATACATATATATTTTTTCTAGGCCTGTCTACTAAGAGGGCCTAGAAAGAGTGACACTCCAGTAGCAACAGACATATCTAGGGCCCAGATCTTTGTTTCTATATACTGTTCTCCGACAAAAGGAACCAGGTCTTCTTAAAGAAATGGCTGAGTCTGAGTGTGAGGCAAGGAAAATACAAGATTCTGGAGCATTTTATAGTGCCAGAAATTAAGGTGGTGCTAAAAATAAAAGGCAAAAAATGAGGCTAAGGGCATGTCAGAAAGATACAGGAGCCAATATGAAATAGTTGGAATGGCTAAAGCTGGAGTAATTTGAGCCCCCTAATAAATAAAAGTAGTATAGAGTTATAACCCAGAGAAATAAAATAAACATGCTTAAGTCCATATGTATATAGGTAAATGATTGAGTAGATAAATAATGAATAAATGCATGAAGAAAAAGGGACAAATGTTCTTAAAGATGAATTCCAATTAATAAACGCAGAAGATATGAGAAAATCTCCATTAGAACAACATAATAATAACTGCTGCGGGCAAGGTCCACTGATGAATGCTAATGTTAGTAGACGCAACTTTAAAAAGTAAGAGGATATTTGCATAATCTCAAAATATTTCCTCCAAATATTTAGTAGCTTACTGGAGTGGCTTTAATGATGCCGACAAATTCTTTGATATTGTTCTCTCCAGGAGGTAGAGTTGATTTCCCTCCTTCTGAGGGTAGGTTGGATTTAGTTACTTTCTTCCAATGAACAGAATAGGGAAAAGGAATGATAATAACTGTAAGATGGAGAGAACTGGGCACTCACCGCTTAATCATATGATCAAAATTAATATCACCTGTAATAAGTCATATCAATATCATGTACTGCCTGAAATGATTCAATGAGAAGAGCACTTCACTTCTATGGTATTCTTCCCCCAAATCTACTACCCAAGTTTAATCATGGGAAAGCATGAGGCAAGCAAAAAGTGAAGACTGGTCTACAAACTACCTCACCAATACTCCTCAAAATTGTCAAGGTCATGAGAGACAAAGAAGCTCTCTTGTTCAGAGCAGACTAAGGAGACATGGTGAACAAATGCAGTGAGCAATCCTACATTGGATCCTGGGACAGAAAAAGAACATTACTGGAAATAAATAGCAAAACTAGAGTAAAGTCTGCAGTTTAGCTTACTATTTGTATATTAGTACAATACTATTGTTACAATATTGTACAATAGTATTGTACTAATGTTAATTTCTTAGTTTTGATGAACGTATCAGGGCTATGTAACAGGGGAAGCTGAGCAAGAGTATACAGGAATTATCATTGCAATTCTTCTGCAAATCTAAAATTATTTCAAACCAAAGTTTATTAAAAATGATTGCCCCTAAATCTCTTTCTCTTTCACTGTAAAATATCAATTTCTAAGGAGCTGGAAATATTTCTATAGACATGGGAAATATAACATGGAGTTCTGAAATAAATCAGAAGGCTTTTATCTAGAAATTCTGCCAGGAATGATTCAAACATTACCTAATTATGAGGCTTTGACATTAAAACTTCAAGGAAAATGTTTTTAAACCTAAAAAATATCTAAAAGAAAAGTCAATACTCAATGATTTTAGTAAAACACATAAATACTTCTAATTCTCTTAATTATAAGCTCTGTTTATAAGTTTTACAAGCTTTATAAATTTCTAAGTTTTGCTCACAAGGCCAAGGAAACCCTACTGAAAAAATAATAGGTGTTATTCTTGGATATTTTTGATAAAGCTCCACAGTGAACAAAGTGTTTCTAAAAATTTCTGAAATTATCTTGACTGAATGGGTGGGTAAAAGCTATCGTGTGATAATCAGCATTAAAGTAAACCCCGAAGCTTTTTCATGTTTAACTCCTAAATGTGAAAAACTACTACTTCTTTATCAATTTTGTATTCTCTTTTTAAAATCGCCAGGAAAATGCTGGATATATCCCTGAGATGCTTTTCTTAATATACAGCAGGGAAAGTGATCAAGTTAGATTTCACACTGCTTCCAAAAGCCGCTCAGGTTCTCAGAATGCAGGAAATTCTTACGCCACCTTGTTCTAGGTTTTGATTGCTTTAGGTACTGGACCCTTCAACCACGTGATGCACATAGAATTGTGCAGATTTAGATTAGCCAGGGAGGTTCCCATCACTTTGCAGAAGCAGCAGGAAGTGTTCCCTTCTGTTGCCCTGTTTGCCTTTCCTACCCGCTTCATCTCTCACCTCACAGTGAAAAACCTCCCCCCTTCCTCGAAATATGTTAAAAAAACTTCCCATGTAATCACAATAATGTATTCTCAAAGCATGGAAACCTGTTCTGGAGGAACATTTCTTACATATGATTCAGTCTTGGTCAATAAATGACAGAATGTAATGACAGATTTGATATCTGAGAAATGATAGATTTCAAGAGCATTTTCATTATTAAACTGATAACTCCACTTTAGTATGCTGGGCAGTAAAACGAGAGAAATACTTGGCTCAATGATTGTTTCTCAGGAGCCTACAATTGAAGACTACTGAAAATTATGTATATTGTACAGGTCAGAAAACGGATCCAATGCAAGAATGGACAATTAGGTGTTTGTATTTGACATACGCATTTATGGACATTCTATTCTATTCTAATATGCCATTGATGAACAGTTTTTCAATCATCTACATTCTAGATCCAATGCTAGGCTCTGGAGTTGGATGCGATCATATATAACTCACCTTTACTGTTAAGGAGTGAGAAAGGCAAGACTGCAAATGCTGGTCTCAAGAATGATGACGGTTTTGAACAGCATGGCTTTCACTGTTCTGCAACCAAATCAATCGAGAAGCAATGCAAATAAAACAACCATATGGAGCATACTTGATGGCTTGCATGAGTTCAGCTCCCCATTGCTTTCTTGTTGCTCATGGAAGCACACTCAAAAGTTCAGTGGGCTTTGCAGTCTTCTTGGAATGAGGGACCCACTCAGTCAGAGGCACCTAGGACTTAGGGCTCACTGACTTTTACACTTTCAGTGTAGGTTCTGAATGGGAGTAGTGGGGGCAGCCACGTAGTCATCAAAGATTGGTATTAATACAATAAAAGGATATGATTTTATTCTACTTAAGCCACAGCTCCTGCCTCTCCATGAGAGAACTGTTAAAACATTTGTGATCATCTTTGGCCGCTATGTAGGCCCTGACAAACTCTGTGAGTACAGGCCAAACACCATGAGACTGTCTAGAGCACTTTTTGTTTTTTCTTCCATCCTTGGTTTCTTAATTGTAACAAAAGTACCCTACTAATGTTAGATGTTAACAGGGGAAACTGAGTGCAGGGTATATGGGACCTCTCTGTACTATCTTTGAAATTTTCCTGTAAATCTAAAAGTGTTCTAAAAAAATAAAGTCTATTAAGGACGTGTGTGTTGTGTATCAGTTGCAAATATAAGTACTAAACAAGTATTAAAAGAGATCCAAATCATTAGCCTGCCTCCCATGTGCCTATACAAATGTTCTATGACAATTCCTTTTTTTCCTCTCCCTTCTCTCTTTGCATTCACACAGGCCCTGAGTATTTTCCCTGAACTCCTGCCATCTCCTTCTGATAAGTCTCTGTCCCTCAGTTTCTTCTCCCTCCTGTCCCTGCACCCAACAGTCACTTCATAATTCATTTTTTTCCTGGTAGTTAGTTTTGTTTAAAAATTCCCTGGAGACTTCACATTCCTCTGTCTATAAAAGGCACTCTCCTGGGCATATTTTTAGCAAACAGAGCCTTGCTTTCCCCAAATAAAATCTTATGTAGGAACCAAATTGCAAATCAGATAAAGTTATAAATCAGATATGGATAATACCATGGAGGGCTTATGTCTAGAGATAACCTATTCACCCCCACTCCCCCACCTCAAGATCTGTTGGATGTCATTTGAATACCCTGTTTCTGAGATGGGTTATTTACTGGTCCTAGGGTACTGAGCACCCCCACCTTCTTCTTGATTGATTTTATGTCCTTGTTTCTGCCAGTGGCATAGCCCTTCCTCTGTTTCCATCACTGTTTGGTCCTGTGGAAATCATTCTTTTTCTTCAAATACCACCTCTTCCATGAGGACTTCTCAGATTGCCCAGCCAGAAGTTCTCTCTCACTCCCATGGGGTTCTTGGCCTTTGACTTGAATTTCCGTTATGACATTGAATGCATTCTGATCTGAATCAGGATTACTTGATTATACTTACCCTCCTCATTACTCTGTAAACCTCACGTGGCAGGACCTGTGGTTTTCATATCTGTGTATTCTCCACAGCAGCTATTGTGATGATTGTGCTCAGCAGACTTTTGGTTAGTGCTAACTGAATGCCTTGGATTTACTTTGGCTTGAACTAGTTCTACTTTTGACCCTTAGCCTGCTTCCAACTCTTGATATCTGTTTGCTCCCTTGACACTCTTCTTTTTCCACTTGTGGATGCCCATCAGATAACTAAGTTTGCCAGTTACCCATGACTTATACCTATGAAGAAATATATCTTGAGAGTTGTTAGACTGTGTCCCCTCTCTCCTTATCCTGTGCTCTTCACTCAATTCCTATTCCAGTGCCTGGGACATCATAGGTATTCAACATATGGTTGTTGAATTATTGAATACATGAGACTGATTTACGGAAAGAGCAATTTTCTTTTTGAGCCAAAGCTGACTGAGCTCTTAGCCTTTGTGGCTGTAGAGAATCAGCTGCAGCAACTACATAGCTATCGATGGAAAGAGATGTCAACAATTCTGAAAATGATCTATGGCATTCCAATTGAGATCTGGGGCTGCCTGTGTGGCTCTACATCTCAGCACTCATATCTTTACAAACTTCTTATTTACACTGTGTTATTTAGCTTGATTTTTCCCATGAATGATGTTCTTGATAATGATTTACAAATATTTATTCTCAATAAAAATATTGGAGAGAAGTACAGAGCGTGACTTCTCCCAGACCCTGCAATCCTCTACAGATAGCCCTAAGCATAACCACAGTGATGAGAGCAGTGTAGATTACAACGGGTGGCTCAGTGACAGAGAAGCCTTACTTGGTGGATTTTTTATTGGTGATGGCTGGGGGAGGGGGGGTAAGGCAGATTAAGATAGTATTTTTGGTTTGAGTAGCTACCTTTAAAATCATATGAAGGTTATAGCCTGAATTTCCAAACTAGTTCACCTGTTTTTCCTGCCACAACTTGAAAAGCAAAATGGGCTATCATATACACAAAAATAAAGTCATTGAAAATGCTAATTTATTGGTTTAAAATTACATCAAGACACTCACTGTAAAAAATTCAAATACAAAGTGTACTGAACAAAATGAGAACATTTGCCTTCTCATGCCTAATTTCTTTCCCAGATGGTAACCACATTCCAAAGTTTGCTGGTCATCTTTTCAGCCCATTTTACATAGACATCTATGTTTTTCTGTATTATTTTATTCTAATATACATTATGTGTAAGTTAAACTGCGTGTATCAGTTAGTATTTAATTTTGGCTTCCAGTATCAAAAATAAATGACTTACCCAAGTGAGCATTTATTTTCATCCAAATAATAAATTGTCCAAAACTGACAGGAGGATCCACAATGCCATGAGGGATTCTATCTTTCCAAATCTACCCTTAGTTGTAGTTTTTGCCCACTCACCTGTTACCTCAAGACCCCCAAACAGCTGCTACATCACCAACATTTTTCCACATTCCAGAGAGGAGGAAGGAAAAGGACAAAGAGAAAAGGCTCCTTGTCACAAGCCATCAATCAAAATGCTGCCACTTGACCATACCAAGCTGCAAAGAAGTCTGGGACACAGAGCTTTTAAATTTTGTTAACATTGGGTATTGCCTCCCTGAATAAGATCAGGGATTTCTCAGCAAAGAAAATCGAAGCAATGCATATTGGATAGGCAACTAGCATGCCTGCCATAATGAATTTTGCTTGTCTCACTTAACAATATACCTGGCAGTCCATCCCATGTTGGTACATTCCTCATTATTTTTAATGACTGCTTGGTATTCTACTGTGTGGTTGTACCACTATTTTTTAAAAATTATTTTATCAAGGTCATATTGGCTTATAATATTGTGTAAATTTCAGGTGTACATTATTATATTTCAGTTTCTGTATAGACTGCATTGTATTCATCACAAATAATCTAGTTTTTACCAGTCACCATACATATATGCCCCTTTACGCCCTTCAGCCTTCCCCAGTCCCTTCCCCTCTGGTAACCACTAACCTGTTCTCCATATCTGTCTTTGTTTGTTTATCTTCCACATATGAGTGAAATCATATGGTATTTGTCTTTTCCTGTCTGACTTATTTTGCTTAGCATAATACCCTCAAGGTCCATTCATGTTGTCCCAAATGGCACAATTTTGGCTTTTTCTTAATGACTGATTAGTATTCCATTGTATACATACACCACATCTTCTTTAGCCATTCATCAGTGGATGGGCACTTGGGTTGCATCCACATGTTGGCTATTGTGAATAATGCT
>NC_060273.1:105165713-105228390 GCF_021613505.1 Equus quagga
ATTTTATTTTTTTCTTTTTTCTACCCAAAGCCCCTCTGGTACATAGTTGTATATCCTTCGTTGTGGGTCCTTCTAGTTGTGGCATGTGGGACGCTGCCTCAGCGTGGCTTGATGAGCAGTGCCATGTCCGCGCCCAGGATCCGAACCAACGAAACACTGGGCCGCCTGCAGCGGAGCGCGCGAACTTAACCACTCGGCCACGGGACCAGCCCCGGTATTTTTTATTTTTAAAGCTGCCTGGTGCTTCTAATGTGCAACCTACTCAGAACTCTACAGTTACTCCCAGGCTTCCAAGCGACCACACCCTTCTCTTCCCTTTCTCCAGCATTAGCCAGTGCTGGGGTGGGGGGGGGGGGGGGGGGGGGGGGGGGGGGGGGGGAGGGCTGCAACTGCGGAAGTTCCTCCCTGCCTCCCCGATCTGCCCCCCACCCTAATTCTAGGACAGGAGGAAGTGGGGGCTGCAGTAAGGTGAGCTTGTGTATTTACGCTGAGACTGTGTATTTCTTGTCAAGTATAACTGAATATTAGAAAACAAACAATCAAACCTGAACAAAACTGGTAAACCAGACTTACAGCTCTTGGCATCATGAACATGAAGATTTAAGAGTTGTTCTTGAGTTAGTACTTTATCATTACCTACAGCAACACAGACATTGATTAAACGGGTTGCCATGTCAGAGATGCCATCATCAAATCTACCTTCAAAACCCAAAGATTTTTTCATTTAACCTATATTTATGGAGCATCCTTCAGTTAGGGTGAGGAGCCTGCCATGCTTGCCGCTGTGCTACGAAGGAGCCCAGACGCCTTCACTTTCAGGACTGAGTCCAGCCAGGAAGTAACACAGGGAACACAGAGAGAGCCAGGCTGCTTTGAACTGTTGAAAGATAAACTGAAACATACTAAAATTTTTAGAGTTTGAGCAAAAATCGATTGTAATGCGGCAGCACCAAACAGGATGTGGTTAGGCGCAGACCACAGGGGCTTGGGGAAAGGCTTCTATGGAGAAAATACAGAAGCCAAACAATGATTGGGTTGGCTACTTGTGATTGGTTGTCCTTAGGATTTTGACTTCCTAACTTTGAGGCTTTTACAGGCTTAGATTCTGGTTTGCTGATGTAGGCAGCCAGGGCCTTAGGAGCCGCATCAGTCTAATGGCCTCCTTGTTTAATTAATTTAAGAGAGCTGCTCTCACCAGTGTCAATGGTGGCATAGTCAGTAGAAACATCAGTCGGAGAGGAAAGAATTAATGAAAAACATTTTAAAGCCTCATCGTAGCCTCTCAGAAAATCACCAAGGGATTACATAAGCCTAAGCAAGGCTTCTTGGGATCTTCTTGCCTCCGCTCATTCTGCCTTCTGTCTTCTCTCTCAGAATCTCAGCACCGCCTCATCCCCTATCAATAACTCAGTATTTCAGTTTCATTTCAAATTGCAATATCTAGCACGGCTTGCCAAGGTAACTGTTCTGTTTCCTTTCTCTTTCTCTTTCCACTTCTCTAAACTCTGGCTCCTATAAGTCTTTCCTTTTCTCTCCTCCTCCTTCTGGATCAGTTTTTGGGGTTAGGCCTCCATTTCCTTTAAGGTGTAAATCCTACAGTTCAGCTCATATTCTAATCAGCAGGACCAAAGGCCAGGTCTAGGGCTGCCCAGATGGCAAATCTCCTTCCTCTTGGAGCCTAGAGGTGGAAGGGGGTGGGCAATGCTGTGACTGCTCCAAAATGAACGTATTTGCCTGCATATTTGTATGCAAACATATTTGCCTATTTACATATTTGTATGTGCATATATACAAGCATAACTACATCAGGGGCCATAGATAGGGGTCATGAAATATTGTGGAAGGATGCTTCAGGAATCATTCAGGAATGATTTTCTGTGAGAATGATATGTCTGACATAAAAATAGATGCCAGATGAGTGCTTCTAAATTAATTTTTGTTACTAAACACCTTTGCAGTATATTAGTAAATGAAATTTTTGCTAAAGGAACTAAAAATGCCTTTCAATATCCTGCTGGTGTTAATTTTTACAAAAACAAAATAGAAAGTGTTGTTATTGTGCTAATAAGGGTCAGATGTGGACAGGTATGTACAAACTTTGAAAGAAAACTAAAACATATCTTTAAAGTCTGTAAGAACAATATGAAAGACAAAATTAAAAGTTTACAAAATTTTTTCTTGTTTGTTTTCCTCATTCGACTGAGTACTCATCAATGGAACTGTAGCTCCTAGTATGGTGCCTAAAATACGAAAGGTGATCATTAAACAAATAAATAATACAAGCTAGTGTTTGCTAAGTTGCTGGCATTGTGCTGTAAGCACAGTATCTCATTCTCTTAGATTTTTTGCTATTGTGCTATGCATAGAAAGGGTTGTTCTACTATAAGATCCTTTAAGGCTTACATCTTCCAGTTCTTGAAGATTCTTTTGTTTTTCTGCCTTCCCTCCCTCCCACTCTTCTTTCCTTTCTTGTTTTATTTAAATATTTAGATCAGTGCTGCCCAGTTGAAACATAATGCTAGTCACAAATGTGAGCAACAAAATTTTAATTTTCCTCATAGCCACATACTTACGAAAGTAAGGAGAAACAGATGAATTCATTTTAACAATATAATGTAATGCAATATATACAAAATATTATCATTTCAATGTGTAATCAACACAAGAAAATCTTAATGAGATATTTTACAGTCTTTTTTTTCATACAGAGTTTTCAAAATCTGGAGTATATTTGACATATGCACTACCTCTCAGTTTAAAATAGCCACATTTCAAGTGCTCCATAGCCGCATGTGGCTATTGGCTATCATTATTGGACGACACAGTTTTAGACCACCTGAGTTAGAAATCAAAACTGCTAACCAGTCACTCTAAGTCATTTCCTAAATAATTCATCCTTTCCTTACTTATATCCAAAATGACTTTTATGTATATACTGACATCTTGTATGTATGCACAGCGCTCAATACACATTGGTAGAATGAGTGAATGATAGAATGACATGATTTATTTTAGCAGGATAAGATATTAAAGACCTTCAATGAGAAGGAGGACTTAACATTAATAATACCTACAATATTGAACATGTGTTGAATCTCTGACATTAGACTTGAAACTTGATAAACATTATCTCGTGTACTGCTCACAGCATATTTTGTGAGATTGATATGATTATCCTCTCTTTCATAAAGAAATTGAGGCTTAGCGATGTTTAGTAACTTGCTCAGGGTTAGAATCATAGGAAATTGCAGAGCCAGATTTCAAACTATGTTTGTCTGATTCCAGACTGAATTCTTCACCACACCATGCTGCCTTTGTAAGATAAGACCATGAAGCTAAAGAAATAGCAGAGAATGTGTTCGTTCTACCAAGGTAGAGAAAAGATCATTGCTTACTGTAGTTACTGAAATTTTCTTTCATTTTAATAGAGAAAGTAATTTAATAGACAGTAGGAAATATTCTTTCATTTTCACAAGTTTTTCAATTTGCTGCCAGAACATTTATTGGAAAGGCATTTAGAAAATTATTTTATATTCCTTTAAAGAGAGAGGGAGAGAGAATATGTAACTTATATTTTATGGTTTGAAACCATAAGTGATTAAATAGTTTCACAAAGATATTAGTAGCAGAACCAAGAAGTTATCATTATTACATTCCTCTTCTCAACCTCCTCTGACTACAAACAAAATGTCCTCTTTAGATTAAGGTTACAAATTAGGATGCTAAATTAAGTGAGTAAGACTGTTCCTTACCTATTCTGTAAGGTAGACAGCCTGTTGAAAGTCAGAAAATAATGCATTCCTGTGCATATGTAATTGAACAGATAATTGCCTCTATCATTTAAAAATATCATTTGCCAAAATGGTGTCTATGATTAATTATGTACATTTATCATTGACTCGACTGGGGCACATTATAAAATCCTTTCCCTAAGCTCATGCATCTTTCCTTCCTTCTTGTTTCTTTCAATGTAAATTATTTAGTAACTCAAAAATTTTTGTTATTCCTTAAGCTATAATTCACCTGTACAGAAACCAGCAAGCTTGGCCCTATGGCTGCATAGGAGTTGCACTTTTTTTTTTTTTTTTTATTAAGGTTATGATAGATTACAACCTTGTGAGATTTCAGTTGTACACTATTGTTAGTCATGTTGTGGGAACACCACTTCACCCTTTGTGCCCTCCCCCAACCTCCCCCTTTTCCCTGGTAACCACCAACCAGTTCTCCTTGTCTATATGTTAACTTCCACCTATGAGTGGAGTCATATAGAGTTCGTCTTTCTCTGTCTGGCTTATTTCGCTTAACATAATACCCTCAAGGTCCATCCATGTTGATGCGAATGGGACAATTTTGTCCTTTTTTATGGCTGAGTAGTATTCCATTGTGTATATATACCATATTTTCTTTATCCAATCATCAGTTGCTGGGCACTTAGGTTGGTTCCACGTCTTGGCTATTGTAAATAATGCTGTGATGAACATAGCGGTGCATGGGACTCTTGGAATTGCTGATTTCAGGTTCTTAGGATAGATACCCAGTAGTGGGATGGCTGGGTCATAAGGTATTTCTATTTTTAACTTTTTGAGGAATCTCCATACTGTTTTCCATAGTGGCTGCACCAGTTTGCATTCCCACCAACACAGTGTTAGACGGTTCCTTTTTCTCCACAGCCTCTCCAACATTTGTCACTCTTGGTTTTGGATATTTTTGCCAATCTAAGGGGTGTAAGGTGATATCTTAGTGTAGTTTTGATTTGCATTTCCCTAATGATTAGTGATGATGAGCATCTTTTCATGTGTCTATTGGCCATCCTTATATCTTCTTTGGAGAAATGTCTGTTCATGTCCTCTGCCCATCTTTTGATCAGGTTGTTTGTTTTTTTGTTGTTGAGCTGTGTGAGTTCTTTATATATTATGGAGATTAACCCTTTGTCGGATAAGTAGCTTGTAAATATTTTTTCCCAGTTAGTGGGCTGTTTTTTTGTTTCAACCCTGTTTTCCTTTGCCTTGAAGAAGCTCTTTAGTCTGATGAAGTCCCATTTGTTTATTCTTTCTATTGTTTCCCTCATCTGAGGAGTTATGGTGTCCGAAAAGATTCTTTTGAAGGGGTTGCTTTTTGATTTGTGACATCAAGGAACAAGGGTGACATTTGAAATCTTCTCTCTTGTTTCATGGATGCTTCTAAAGCTGAAATCCTGGGGAAAAGATCATTTATTGATATTCATGTATCTCCAAGACCATTTCCTCAGCCCCAAACCACGTGTTGTTGGGCTTCAAAATCAAATGGTACCAAGGGAATAAAAAAAAGCAATTCATTAAAAATATAAAAGTGGGGCCAGCTTGGTGACATAGTGATGAAGTTCACCATGCTCCACTTCAGTAGCCCGGGAGCTGTGGGTTCGGATCCTGAGCATGGGCCTACACCACTTATCAAGCCATGCTTTGGCAGTGACCCACATACAAACTAGAGGAAGACTGGCACAGATGCTAGCTCAGTGACAATCTTCCTCAAGCAAAAAGGGGAAGATTGGCACAGATGTTATCTCAGGACCAATCTTCCTCACCAAATATAGGTAATATATATTTGTACATATACAAATAGATATAGATATATATAAGTATATATACTTAGATATATGTTATATACATAGATATATATAAGTATATAGTCATCCTGAAGTCCTGACATGTAGAACTTACCTAATGTGGATATAATGTAATGAATGATAGTAGCAACTGTCCAAGAACAGACTCCAACTTTAACACAAGGCCTCCTGATGGTCTGTCTCCCTGCCTCTGCTCTGCCCTGGATTCTCAGAAGAGCATCCAAACTGATCCTCGTAAATCTAAATTCCACCCTCCGCTATGAACCCTCTTCTCATTTCCCATCTCACTCTGAGTAAAAGTCACAGTGGAAGTAAAATTCACAATCTTTACAAAGGCCTATAATGCCTGAAAGATCTGGCCCCTGCTGCCTCTAGGACTTTATCTCCTTCTGTTCGTCCCTTCACTCACTCTCTCCAGCCAGGGTGGCCTCTTGTTGTTTCCCCAATACTTTGGGCATTCTCCTTGCTCAGAGTCCCTGTGCTTGCTGTTCCCTCTGCCCAGACTGCTGTTCCCTGTATTCATTTGGCTTCTCCCTTACCTCCCTAAGGTGTTCTTTCAAATGTCAATTCTCACCAAGGTGTTCTCTGGCCTCACTCCTTAAGACTGTGACTATCATCCTCGCCAGAAACCCCCATCCCCGTTCCCTGCATTATCTTTTTCCTTGAACATATCGCTCTTCAAGCCACCATATCTTTTACCTCTTAACCTTGTCTATTAATTTCCCCCTCCACTAGGAAGTGAGCTCCATAGGGCAGGGATTTTAATCTGGTTCACTGATCAATTCTCAGCTGTTGGAACAGCACCTGGCACATAGTAGGTACTCAATAAGCATTTGTTGATTGAACAAATAATTGTGTATTGTATTTTTATTTTTTAAATCTGGTGACCCTGTTCCCCAGTGTAGGCAAGATAGTTCATGGCAGCCTCAAACCTATATCCACATGACTCAAAATCCCCAAAGAAGAGAGGCCCTCACACCCTACCTCCACTTACAAATCTCAGCAAGGCCCTGACTGGCCTGACTGATGCTGTAGTGGTGATAGGGGTGTGGTGGTGTGGTAGGGTGCCATGTCCTGGCCACGGATAGCTTTGCTGGGGTCAGAAGGATGAGAAAAGGAGAGGTTCTCCAAAAAAACGATCCTGGGCAGGCAAGCAGCAGTAGCCTGCTATAGGACCCAATACTTTCATGGTAAATTGCTTTCTTAATTGTCTGTCACTCGACAGACTATTATATTAACTCTGTGAGGGCAGAGCCCAGCTCCATCTTGCTTATCACTATATCCTCAAGGCATAGCACATATTAGATGCTCAATAAATTTATGAATGAATGAATGGAAAGCTACATGAGAGGCAAATTTTTAAGTTTGTTTGGTGGCCTCAGAACAAAGGAGGACATTATGAGTTAAATGTTGAATAATATTGTGCTGAGATAGCTAGGAGGAGCTGTTCACAATTCGGATTTACCTGTCAGCTTGACCAGGCAGCCCTTCCCTGGGACTATTGGGGGAATTAGAACTGTGCATATGCCTCAGCTCATCTGATTTTCTTTGCTCCATTTCTTACTGGCTCCCTTTGAGGTTGCCACATTCCTTTAGAGATGGAATGACCTTCAGTTAGTTCTGGCTCTAGGCTCAAGTACTTCCTTAAGGTTGGTTTTATATCTGCTGGGGTTCATTCTGTGGAACTTCTCTGCTTAAACTTTCTGGAAGAAATCCTTCATGTTGAAATCTTTGAGAGGCTCTTGACAGTTCCTCCCTCTTATGCCCACTGCTTTTTGTATAACCCTGAGATCTGGTTCCTTGTAGAAACCACAGGGGAAAACACAGTGTGAAATATTAGTACACTATTTTCCTTCATTCACTGAGTATATGTTAATAGAGTGTCTACTATGTGCTGTGCACCGTGCTAAGCTTTGCAGAGGTGATGGTGAGCAACTGGACTAGAAGGGGAAGCAAACAAAGTGCCACACAAATACACAATTTCAATCAGGGGACAGGTGTATGAAGAAAAGGATCTCAGTGCCATGTGGTTATTTAGAGGAGTCTTGCTCCATTCTATGGAGTTGGAAGAGATTTTTCCCAGAGAAATGAGATCTGAACTGAGACTTAAAGGATGACTACAAGTCAAACAGGTGGGAGCCTGAATGTTTCAGGCAGAGGGGACAGCATAAGCAAAGACCCAGAGACACGGAGACACAAGGCTTCTTTGAGGACAAGAGAGAAGGCCAAAGTGGCTGGCGTTAGTGAGTGTCGGGAGGACTCTGTGAGAAGAGGTCAGAAAGAAGGGCAGAGAGCAGTTCATGGGGGCTTGGTAGCCATGTTAAGAATTTTCTCTCTCTTTCGAGAGGTATGAGAAGCCATTTAAGTGGTGGAGAGTGACATCAGGTTTCCCTCTGGAATAGATCACTCCAGTTTCAGAATGGAAGAGATATTGGATGGAGGTAAGAGTGGGTGGCTGAGACCAGTTAGGAGGCAACTTGACAAAGAAATGAGAAATTGGGAAACAAATTTTTACATCACTTGATAGAATACTGAGTCCTCTGCTTTATCGAGTCTGTCAGTTAGATGTTCTCATTTGGGAACTGATGGCCGTCTTCATCCTGACCTTGGCTTGATAGAGAGCAATACTACTAGGAAGGGGGTGTCTGTGTCTGCTGAATGAATAGATGCACTTTTTGGACTTGCTGGTATTGAGATATCAGAGTATAGTCATGTGGAAAAGTAAACAAGAAGGCTGGGAATGTGGGTCTGACAATGGAAAGCGTTAAGTCCTAGAGCTTGGGAGACATCCCCAAAGAGGCTATACCTGGAGCTGTGACTATGAATGTGACTGTTAAAGATGAGGTTAGAAAAGAAGGAAAAGAGGGCTAAAGAAAAACGCCTATATTTAAGAGATGGATATTCACTCCACAAATACCTATTAAGTGTTCACTGTGTGCCTGGCACTGGGCTGTGAGTCATAGTCAAGCAGGCAGAAGAAACTAGTTGGAGGCAAAAGAAGAGAACTCTGAAAATGTGGAGTTACAAACACCAAAGGATAAGAAAATCTCAAGAAGGAAGGGTGGCCAATGGTTCAGTCGCTGCAGAGGAAGAACGTGAGATGAATGCTGAAAAGACAATTTTGAGTTTCTGGATTAGTCTCCATCCTAGAGGTCACACCTTGGAAACTCTGGGCTAGTAAACAGACTTAGAGGGAGTGCACATAAGGGACCTTGACAAAACCCTCTTCTCGTTTTAGAACTTTAAATTATAGGAAGATCAGGCTTGGCATATAAAATTTCACTTTATATCTCAGTTCCTTGAAACACATCTATTCCAGCTACAGAAAGAGAGCTGTACATCCCCGGTCCTGCCATGGCTGTCAGCCAAGCGCAGGGATGTTGTAATGTGAGGTTGACAGCAGGATGACCCTGACAGGGTCACTACAGTTTCTGTCTTGTGGCAGATGCTCCTGCTGAAATACGGAGGTGCCATGATGTTAAATCAATAGTAGTGAGTGATGCGGAGATTTGGGATGAAGCTAAACATAGCTTCCTTTGATTTTACCTTTTCATTTTTCTTACTGGGCACCACTTTAGAAGAAGAATCACCTCGGGATAAATCACCTGCTCACGTTTGCTATTCTCACCAAATGATATTATCCTCAGAGGATGCAAAGGGCTTGAACATGAACTGTGGTCATTTAGGGTTCTGTGTAAAGTTTCTGTCGAAGGAAAAAGACCCCCTATGAAATTTATAAAGTAGCAGAAATGAACGTTCCTGTTAGAGATATTCAGAAAGCTATGATTGCCAATTACAGATTTAACACCAAGTAACTCAGTAATGGAAATCAAAGTTGTGAAAGAATAACATTTATTTGAGCTAAATAATATTCAAAATTTTATTTCTGTTATTTAGGAAGAAGATGCATCTGCTATCTACTGCTATATAACAAACCACCACACAATTTAGTGACTCAAAACAAGAATTCTTTATTCCAGACAATATTCTGTGGGCTGGCAATTTAGGCTGGGCTCAGCTGTACAGTTCTTCTAGTCTGAGCTGGGCATTTCTCATGCCTCTGCTGGCAGCTGCCAATCAGCTCACTAGCTCTGTTTCTGGGGATTGGCAGGGACATTGGGGGTAAAAGGGCTATATGTCTGTCATCAACCAGAAGGTTAACTTCGGCTTGTCCATGTGGCAAGTGGTCAGGGTTCCTAGAGAAACAGTGGATGCTCAAATGCCTCTTGAGGCATGGCTCAGAATTGGCACAACATTACTTCTGCCACATTCTGTTAGCCAAAGCAAGTCCCAAGTTCAGCTCAGATTTAAAGGGTGGGAAAATAGACTCCATCTATGGATGGAAGGGGCTAAGTGCAAAATCACACTGTAAGGGAGAAAAAAATTGGGCCATTTTGCTATCTACCACAGATGATGCATCATTTTTATCCTATTTAATTCACATATTGGTAGATAAAATGTACCATACTTTGAAAGGGAAAACATTTTTAATTTTTGCCTTGATGGCAGTTTCAAACTAGGACCTCCCTCAAAGCTACCAGTTAGGATGAAACTGTATTAACTGAATATTTTGGGCCTCATTTCTGTTTCTGGAACTGTAAAGAAAATCCTCATGTTTTCAGTGGCTGTTAGTCTCGGTCTGTGTGACATAACCAATCACAGATAATGCAGAACTTTTTATTGGCAAGGAACACTACCTAGCTGCTGGCCCAGTAATCTTGTATAAAGATTTCAGAATTGCCATTGGGAAAAGGGCATTTACTTGACAAATGATGCTATTTCCATTTTTGTCTGCCAATTTTAAATTTCCTCTTATTAAAATGGCAAATTCAGGCCCCAGAATAAATTGAACAAATGAAATACATAACTGGAAGATACACACTTCACCACTTCACTTTGTAATATGTAGACATCTCATGGATGCAAGGACATTTCATGGAAAAGGAGTTTTAAAATTACTTTGTATGCGTATAGAGAAAATAAAACTTTTTGATGTCTTGGCTCAAACTGAATAGGATCTCACTTAATAGCCCATGTAGCACTTTAAGATGATTTATTATTATGCTAATATTGTAATGTAATATTTATTAAGAACTGGAAGTGTGCAGAATACTAGATAGTCCACATAAAAGATCCTGATGGATTTCAAGGAAAAGGGCTAAGAAATGCACTTTCCTAATCCACAGGAAAAGAGGGTAATTCAGAATCTAGCTGAACCAATAAATCCTATTTAATTTAGTATACAACATATGCCAAAAAAAAGAAATGTAGACTAATGGAAATGGAGAGTGATAATCTCTGATTAAAGGCAGTCATTCTAAGAGCACACTTTTCTCCCTGGACTAGGGTTTAGAAAGAGTCAATTCAATAAAATATTTCTCATTTAAAAAAGGTTTTGGCCCACAAGCCTCTGCACTATCATCTGACATTCTAAAATCATAAGTTACAGCTGTTTCTATAGAGATCAGCTTTGTAACTATTATCTCTAACTACAAGATAAAATGCTTTAAAAAAATTGTATCTTAACAGTAACTTTATAGCATCACAATAAAATTTACAATGTTGGCATAAGGTATTTGGAAGTCTCAGACTAGAGTTATAAATCTGTAGTAAGAGAACATTGTCCTAAAAAATTAATAGTATATTTTAAAAGACCATCTCTACTGTGGCCAAGGGAAATGAAAAAAAAAATGGAGACAATTATTTAGGGGATGACAAAAAAAGAAAAAAAATCTACATTCCAAAATACCAGGACCCAAATTCCCCTAAAGGAGATATTTAGTTGAAAAAAATGCAAATAATTTGAGGAAAGAGTTTCTTAGTTTGCCATTATCGATAGTTTACTTTGCTTAGCCAGTTTAGATCTGGGGAAAAAAAGGAAAGCCAAAGCTAAAAAGGGGCTGAGAAACAGAATTTCCTGGTTCATGAAATCATGCTCACTGACTAAGGGGTATATCCTCCACTTGTTTTTAAATAGAATTCTCACAGAAGTTGACGAAAATCTTGGGTGAAAATTGATTGAAAAATAAGTTCTCTCTCATTTCTCTGTCTGTATATATGCTCCTATATATGCCATATGTGTGCATATATATAAAAGGGCATCAATGAAATAAAAAATAAAAGATTTTTTTGGAGTCTCTAAGCAAGCTAAAAAAATACAAAAACACACACTGATATGGTTTTTGGGTGATGGTAGATGGAGCTGGTGGGAGAAAAATATCCTAATTATTAGTTTGAATATGGAAAAAGCCCACAAATTAACTTTATTTCTGAGGCTACTTATGTTCTTTTTATTGAAATAAAGGTATGCTGTAGATGTCTATGCTTGCCATTGTAATAAAACAGAAATACAACATTTTAAATTTCTTGGTAATATGCCTTCATGGTAATGTGTATTCTTTTAAGCAAGGAATGTGATGTTTTTTAATGACTCACAAAGGACATTTTAGGACAGTATACTTTATGCAAGTTGATCGATTAGATTTGTAAAATGCAGATAAATTATATTTGGTGATTTTTATTTAAAAATTTGAAGAGGGCAGGAAAATACAGAGCAGTAAAAAGTACATACATGTTCAAATAGTAAAAAACATAAAAATTTGTTCTGGGAAGAAAATCACCTACCAATTTTAGCTTTATGGCTGAAAAGTGGTCATATAACTCTATAGTGTATAGACCGAAGCCTAGATAATGAAAAGTGATGTGGAAATTGGTTGAATTAACTAGTTCTTGTTTTCTTCTTTTAAAATTACATGTAACAATACACATCTGTAATATAAGAAACATAACACATATTTACATATGTGCCTAATTATATGGTTTAGTTGTTTATCAAAATATCTCAAACTTCTATATGTTTAAAAAGTTTTATATGTAGGTCTTATTTAAACTATGTTTTGAAATGGGCAAAACAACAACAAATAGATGGTTCTTAAATAAAAAATTTAAAAAATGCCTCTTTCAGAATATTGCAGCAACTAGTAAAACTGTTTCTAATTATTCACGGACTTCAAGAGAAGGACATGCTGTGAAACAAACTCCGGGAAGCACCAGGAAAATAAAGGGAGAGTGAGGAAAAGTGAAAAATTCATGATGGAAGCTGAAGGTCACAAGACTGAGGCAGAGATGTGGTACTCTATTTAGTAGAGGTTTTGGGTTTTTTTTTTCCCCTTTTTAAGTTGCACGCAGAAAAGACAGATCAGAAATAGAAAAGAATGATTTCCTAAAGTCTCTAAGGAGAGAAAAGCTAGCAAAGAGTTCTTTCTGAAAAGATTCTGAGAAACCTGTTATAAAAGGGGTTGAGGGGGGAGAAGGGTTCATTAAGTAACTTCAAACAGTCTGCGGGCAGGATAGCGGGGGGACAGTTTAGTGATGGAACCAGGATTTCCTGGGGCTTCGGAATGAATTCTAAATGTTCTACGAAGATAAACAGCAGGGTCAGCTTAAACGCCACTATGTTAGTCATCTGTTAGAAAGTTTTGTGTCTAATTATTATTTCTTTACTCTTTGCTCTTGAGTTTACTTCCTTGATCTCTTCTGAGTACCCGTTCTAATTTAACTGCTAGATTAAACAAGAGTTGCTTAGTCTGTGGACTGTCGGGTTTGCTTCACCAGCTTGTTTCATTTATTTGTCTGGACACTTGACCCCCCAGAACTCCACTTCTATCTGGTGGCAGCTAATGCAAAAAGGAAGTCCAAAAAGGAAGATTTCCTTTCAAAAAGGAAGATTAATTCATATTTAAAAGTAAGCTTTGCCCCTGCTGCCACATCTTGGAGATGGCATTCTATTTTGTCACATGTGAAAATTATTTTTAAAGTATCACTTATTTTTAATAGAGAGGATCATGAAATTCAGTTCTCTGAGGTATCAACATTCCTGCCTTGATGGTTAGCTGGAACATTTCTTCAGACAAATAAGCAGAGAATTTATTTTTTGCCTGAAATATTGAAGTAGTTAAGTTAAAAATAGATTACCTGGATCAGTGATTCTAAATCCTCTATGCTCATTAGAATTTCCTGGGGAGCTTTTAAAAATTACAGATCCCAGGTCCCAAGCCCTAACCAACAAAAAGGGGGAGTGGGGCCCTGGCATTTTCTTTTTTAAAAAGCTCCCTAGGTGATTCTAATTCACAGCCATGATTAGAATACTGATCTAGATAGCTCAAGGCCAAAAAAATTAAAAATAAGTAAATAAATCCCTATTTGGTTTTAATTTGAGGCACAACGATATTGCTTCAATGTCATTTGTTTTAAAACCACCAGTGCACAAAGTTGCCTGTACCTTTAAATCCAAACATTTTTCAGAACACAGTTAAGCCCTTTTACAGTCCATTCTCAACTGACTTTTCATGTCTCAGCTCCCTAAACCCTATTTCAATCTTGTCAAACTCAAAGCATCTGAACACTCCCTGCACTTTTTTTCCTCCACGTTTTTAGCTTCTTGCTGTTTTCTTTCCATCATACCTGAACCACCTATACTTGGCAAAATGCTACTTATCCTTTAAAGGCCAGCTTAAAAGTCATTGCCTCTGTGACACTAGTCACAATATAATTATTTTATGTAATGCTAATTTGTATAAATTCCAATCACTTGAATATTTTCCTGAAGAGACAAAGTCACATTACCGAGTGATAAGTGTACAGTTAATAAGACCTCTCTTCAAGCTCTTTCTCAGTATCTATCTATCATATTGCTGCTTAGTTACTTCAATATCAGTAACTACTTGGGGATATAATCCTAGAAAGAGGCATTTGATTTAGCTTTATGAATTATTTCATATAGACATTTGAGTTACATTTTAAACAGTTGCAAATTCCAATATCTTTTATTACAACTCCCTGAATCTTTTTAAGGAAAACCATAATAAATGTTTCTTTTCCGGTTTAAAATAGGACTATCCAGGCTTTTCAGAAATTAGAGATATTTAAAATATTAGGACATCCATATTCTTTTGCTATCTTGGATTTTCACCTTTAGTTACAGTGTATGTCTCAGATAGGAAATAAATGGATACAATTCCTCTTTCTTTACTCCTCTTGGCTTTGACGCGACAGGAAGCCAGCTTGCTAACTCCCTGATACCTGATATTTCCCTGACTAAAAAGACTCTCTGATGAGGATCAGCATTTTCCCCAAGACAAGAGTCGTGAATTCTCATCTTCCTAAAGATACATATGTCCCTTAAAAGGGTCCAGAATATTTCCTGCAAAACTGCCTCAGTCATATGAGCACCTATTAGAGCTACTATCAGAAAGGCTGAGAGAAGAAATTCATCCTTCCTGCCGCAGAAAAAACAAACGCACCCTAAAAGAGGCCAAGAACTTGAACATCAGCAAGATTACAGACCGGAGGGAAAAGCAAATGACATTTTGAATGAAAGTTTGATTTAAATTTTGTGAAATGTACAGATGGTAGAGAAGCATTTGTGTTAATATTCTGATTTTATGTATTTTTTAATTAGGAAGGTGATCGGTTTGTTAGGGTGGTCTGTCGTGGAGTGTGTAATTACACACATTGCAATTTCTATCTAGTCCCAAACAGAATTGCTTTTCTGGGACAATATCAGGATCTCTTCAGGTAGGAAAAATTTCTGTAATTGAAAAAGTACTCAACTTTTAGGCAAGAGCTCATAACGTCCAGGTAATTCCACGCCGATGTGAACTGTTCCTTTCCCCCTCAAGGCTTTATTGATCACGACCCCAGATTTTCTACCAAACTCAATCCGGCTGAGCTGCAGGCAATACCCACGCTAGGTGCGGACTGCAGACCCGCCACTGGAGGGCGTCTGGACGCTTCCAAACAGCTCTGAAGCGCCTGGAAAGCCCAAACTCGAGCACTGGAAAGCGCAGGAGGGAGAACTGGATTTTTTATTTTATTGGACTAATAAATAAAGGGGAGAACAGGCAGGTTTGGGAACAAAACTAAATTGCTCTCTTTCTTGGGATCAGGCCTTCCCATTGAAGCAAACTCCCTAGAGAGCAAGAGAGAATAATACCTCGCAGGCCCGAGCCCGCAGAGCCCCGCGAGGGCGAGTCTCGAGGGTTCGCAGCCCCGCAGCGCCGGGCGCCTGGCTGGCTCCCCGGGCGCTGGAGAACAGGGGGGCGCGTCCCGAGGCGCCGGGACTGCCTCGCTGTCAGGCGATCGCACTTCGGTGGTGGCCGGGGGCCGAGGCGCTGCAACCTGCTCTAGAAGTGCGGGGACTCGAGGCCTTTTCCTGTAATAAAGGAACTCCTTTCCCGACCTCCGATTCTGCCCGCACTGGGTTTGTTCAAAGCATTTATCCTTTGGGGAGTGGGGAGCGAACCAACCTCGGGGTTGAAATGGAAGAGGGGTAAGGTATTTCTGAGGGGCTCCCCTGCCGCATTCATTTCCTCCCTGCTGAAGGTTCGCGCTGAATTGTAATCACTTTAACACTGTGATTTTCTCGATTTAAAAAAAAAATGTGTTTTCAGAGTATCACTTTTTAAAAAAAAGTCTTGTTTCCTGCTCATGAACCTTTAAATCCCTGGTAGGAAGAGGGGAGTTGAAAGGCACATGAGAGATGCTCAGGTTCCCACATAACCCAGCGCCGGGCAACGCGCGTTGTGAACAGGACCGAGATTTACAAGAACACGTATTCCCTGAGGTTCCCTGCCAGGCCGTCTGCTGGGACTTCATGTCACCTGAGGGGCCCGGGAGAGAGCTTTCGGCTCTCCGGCCAGAGTGGGAACCGATTCTTTTGTAATTGAAAGACCCGGCTCTCAGGTAAAAAGATGTCAAATCATTGCTCAGACCAGACGGAATTCAGCATCCAAAGGGTTACTCGGCGGCTGCTGAGCTCGGGCGGAGGAGAAGGCGCCTTGGCACTCCCAGTAATTCAATTAGTCAGGTTTCTGGAAGGTGGGGCCGGGGAGGGGGTAGGAGGCGTGGGGAAGGGAGGAGATTAGGAAAACGCCTCTTTCTCGTGGAGCAAACCAATCCGGTTGGAGTAAAGACAGAGGAAAAAACCTCGATCTGTAAGCAAACAGCAGGCCTTTCCCTAACTGGCTGCTCCAGCCATCCCCCCACCCTTTGCAAGTAAACTGCACGGAAGGAAAAAAAAAAAAAGCAGCCCACATGACCCGGACCGCGGCGGCAGCAGCGCTGGCTGGGCGCGGGCTGGCGGCGCCTCCCCCTGCTCGGCCCGGAACTCACACCCGCGCTCCCGCCACCCGCCTGCCCCGCGCCCTGCGCTACACGCCCGGGCGGCCCCACCCCCCGCGCCGCCCACGTCCACGTTCACGCGCGCGGCCTCGCGCTCCGGTGCGGCTGCTGCTGCTGGGTTGCCGCTGCTGTCGGCTTTACACGCAGGTCATTAACGAGGGGGCGTGCCCGAGGAGATTTTTCCCATAAAGCATTTTTTCTCTTTTTTTTTTCTCTTTTACAAAACTGACTTTTACCCCTTTCCACTTCTCGCCAGACGTTTCAATCCCTCCGGGCTGCTCGTGCTGCTCGTGCTACTGCTGCACTCAAGTTTATTTTCCCGCCTGGTAGGGATTTTAGGATTCGGTTGGTGGTTTTCACTTCTTGTTGCTGCTGTGCCCAAGGAGGGAAAGAGGAGCAGCTGCGGGAGAATCGGGAAGGTTTTCTGATGTAGTCATCGGGGAGGTGCCACTCGCTCGTGCGCTCTCTCTTTCTCTTTTCCCATTTCAAACTGATTGATGCATCTCTACAAGTTGCCGGGCTTGGGGCCGGACCAGTCGGAGTCGCAGGGACACTTCTGAGGGCTCACCCGGGGCTCTGGGCACCGCGTCTGGGGGCTCTGTCTTGCTCCCGGAAGGCGATCGGAGACTGACATCAGCCCATCCACGAGTTGGAGCGATTCATTTGAAAGTGATTGTTTCCCTTCCCGCTCTCCAGCCGAACACTTGGGGTGGCGTCGTCCTGCAGGTTTGGGCATCCCAGCTCCGCCTGGCTGGCTGGTTCGTAACCTCTGCTCTTCATTCACTCTGGTGCACCCACACCCGGCCAAGAAAAGCACGCGCGAGAAATCCCCGAGGCTCCGCCAGCGCCCGGGGTGTCGTCTCCCGCCGCCGCCGCCGCCGCCGCAGTCCAACTCCGCCGGGGGACCTGCCGGAAGACGCGAAGAGCCAAACTTTTCTTTGAGGTTTGCGAGGCAAGACCGCTCCTCGCCAGCTTAGCTGCCGCTTAACCAGTTCCAGGACGCCGGCGGGGTTGGGTTTGTGGCTCCGGATCCTCACCCTTCTCGGCGCACCGCCCCAAACCCGCACTACCTACGACTCCTCCGAGATTTCCAGGGGTCGCCCGGTTAAGGAACAGAGGAGGCGGGGGAAGGGGGGGTTCTCAGACTCCCGGGAGCCCCCCATCCACACGGAGCCTTCCTCCTGCAGTTTGCCACCGGCCGCCAAAGTAACTTCGAGAGAAGCAGGGCGCAGTGCGAGGGCCCTGGGCGGCGGCGGAGCCGTGCGCAGCCCGTGGCGCCGACGCTGAGCCGGGCCCGGCGGGCCGGTGTATGTCTCCCCGCGGCTGCGGCGCGCAACTCCCGGTGACTGTGCAGCGTGCGCCGCCGCCTGCCCCGACCCGCGCTGCCGCCGCCCGGCCCGGAGCACACCTCCTTCTCCCGGGGTGACTGGCCTGCCGCCGCCGCCCGAGACACAGCTTGGCACCCCTTCCCCCGCCCTCGCCGCCGCCACCACACACACGCACGCTTCTCTCCATCTTGCGATTCCTTTTTTCCTCCTGAACCCTCCAGTGGGGGTGCGAGTTTGTCTTTATCCTCCTCACTCCACCGCCTTCTTTTCTTCTCGGTCTCCTCCCCCTCCCCAGCTGGGTGTGCGCCTCTTTCCTTTCTCGTTCTTCATTTTTATTTATTCATATTTATTTGGCTCCCGCTCTCTCGCTCTCTCTCGCCCCTACCCTCCCTCCCTCCCTCCCTCCGGGTCCCTGCTCTCTCTCCGGAGTGGCGCGTCGGGGGCTCCGCCGCTGGCCAGGCGTGATGTTGCACGTGGAGATGTTGACGCTGGTGTTTCTGGTGCTCTGGATGTGTGTGTTCAGCCAGGATCCGGGCTCGAAGGCCGTCGCCGACCGCTACGCCGTCTACTGGAATAGCAGCAACCCCAGGTAAGGCAGTGGGGGGCGGAGAGCGGGGCTATCCGTGCCTCGGGGCCCTGCGGAAGGAGCGGCGACGGCGGGGACCGGCGCGCACCGGCCGCCGGCGGCGCGCACCCTCGGAGCCTGCGTCGCCCTGGCGCTGATGGCTTTGGAGGCGCCTGCTGAAAGCGCTCCCGTCGCGCTCCTCTTTGTTAAGCCGCCGCGGAGAGGCCGGGCGCCCCTGGGAGTCCCCGGGGCTGCCCAGCCCGGCTGCCTCTGCGGAGCGCGGGGAGACTCGGAAAAGGCGGGAGCCGGGGAGTCAAGACATCTCCGCTTCCCCGCCCGGGCAGGCTGGCCAGCATCCCAGGCTGGGCGCAGGGCTTGGGCAAGGGGAACCCCGGGTGCGCGGCGTCAGGAGCTTCCGCCTGGAGCGTGGATGCGCAGGGACTGCGGGCAGAACCCGCCAAACATCCCCAAAGTTTTTTTTTGTTTTTTCCTTCTCCTTCCCTTTTCCCGGTGCGCTCAGAGAGCGCACGGGCTGGGGTAAATGAGAGGGACTGAGAAACGGAAGCTTTAGGGTTTTATTTTCCTCTTGAACTGCAAGGAAATTATCCGGCCCCTGGGTCAGTCTGGGTCCGGCGCGCTTGGCAGTAGAGAGGATTGTCCCACCTCCCCCACCCTTCGGTGGGCTCTAGGTGCCAGAAAGTTTGATCTAATGCCGGGTTACGTCATTTGTGCGGAGCGAGCTGCTGGAGTTGGCCGCGCCGGGAGGTGGGAGCCCGTCGTTCGCGGCCTGGCGGTGTGCAGCCGGAGGAATACGCGCGGTTACCTGGAACCGTTTTGCGGGCGTCCCCGGAGCCCGCCGGGTACGCGAGAGGCTGGAGGTGGGCGCCCCGGGCCGCCCTAGCGCGCCTGCTGGACCCTGACCACCGCGGACCTCCCTTGTTCACGGACCCGGGATGTGGGCTGGGGGTGGCGGTGGTCCAGAGTGCGGGGCGGACCTCTCCCTATTGAGAGCGGCTCCGAGCCTTACTTTCTCCCGGGCCTGTGGGCAGCAGTCGGCCCCGCCGGGCGCGTATTGCTTTGCCTCTCAGGGACCGAGGCCAGCTTCCAGCTGTGGGCTGGTCTCGGTGCCCACCTGGGACGGAAATAGCATCGATTATACCTAAATCCCAGGTTCTTCCCTGAGCTGGAGTGGCAGTTGGGAGAAGAGAGGCGGGAGGCCGAGGGGAGAGTGTGGTTGCTCCCCGCTCAGCGCGCTTGGGGAGAGGGGACCCGCGGGCGCCTCCAAGTCTTCCTACCTCCCGGTAGCCCTCTCCGCCAGCCTCCCGCCTTCCCTCGTTGTGCAGGCATGGGAGGTATTCCCCGCTTGAAGTAATGTCAGCTCTGATGAAGATGAACAGATTTCCCCAGAAGCGGTCCACCGGTTGCCGAACAGAGAGAGAGTCCCCCCGCCCTGCTAATCTTGGAAGGATAGTCGCATCCAGGTAGCCCAAGTGCTATTTGCACCCACTGCCTGGCAGAAGTGGAGACATCCCTGAAAGTTTGGTTAAAAAAAGTCTCATGGAGGTGGGTGGTTGGATGGGGAGCTCTTTTTTCTTTGACATGCCACTTACCACTATTAGGAAAAGAGAAAGGGAAGCCATCCTGCCGGAGGAGATGCCTTTTATTAAAGCTGACAAGACAAATAGAGCAAGCTTTCCAGTTGTGATGGTGTTAAAAGCAAGTCTCATTATGTTGGTTGGTTTTATTCCCCTTTGGGCTTTATTAGACAGCATATTGAAACAGAAGAATTTATATTTCTAAACTTTAGCACCTTATTAAATAAAATAGTGAAATTGGTTAGTTGAATTTAGGACATTTTGCTCTTGGTTGTCTTTTTCTTTCCCACTCCAAACTTCACAGTGTGGTCTTTTTCTCATAGTATTCATTTATTTGGATACTTGGGTGTTCCACTCATCCTGGGTTAAAACAGGAAGAATCAGCAGCACCCCCACGTTCCCCCTCCTCCTTAACCTGTCAAGCTAGTCTGAGTTAGTTTGAGGACATTTTATCTTAGGTTATCTCTGTTTTATGCTTTTGATACTGTTGTTTGGTTTGAGATTAGCACATTGATTTTTGTCACAGGTCATGTTTTTTAATAGATGTGCCCTTCCTGCAGAAAACTCTTCTGCTCAGGATGCCATGGTGGCTTTGAACCTGCACAGACTAAATTAGTCTGTAGAATTTTAAAATACCAGGACTATTCTCAAGTCACTATTTTAATTTGAGGTTTGTGGCAATACCTTTCTATTTGATCATTATCAGTTTGATAATGTTCAAAAGAAAAAATGATGTACCTGCCTGCCCCCCCCACCCACAAGAGGTTCAGCTCCAACTGTAGTATTCTTAGGAGTTTCTGGATGCATTTATCTTTGTATGTTATCACAGTAAAACTGACTTTAAAAAATAATATAATTTTAAAAGTATGTAATGGTAGGCAGATTTATCTCTGAAATGTTGAGTAAGATGGTGCTTTTTTGATGCAGTAAGAAAAGTCAGCTTGGATGTGATTTTAAAGTAGACAAATGCAAAATAACTGATTTAGAAAGAAACATTAGCAGTTTATTACGAAAGACTGAAGAAATATTTTAGAAAATTAGCAGGGGTTTGCAAAATTTTATAAGGTCAATGGTTTACATTTCCTTTTCATATATGTTATTATTTTGTAAAGTGAGTTAGTTATGCCTTTTGGTTTTACGTAAATTCTGTCTTTTAAGATTTTGCTAACCTAGTAGTATAACCAGAAGACTTCAGTCTTTAGAAAACAAGTGGAAAACTTTAATTGCAGCTTAAATATTTTCCTCGTAGAAGAAAAGTTCGGTGGACACATTAAGCTGATAATGGGTACTGTTGCAAAATGAAGTAAATATATTTTAGCTTACACTGGACTTCAATTTGAAATTATTTTTAGATACAATTAGAATTAAGTATTACATCTTGCTCACAGGGTTTAAATATCTTACTGTGTAACTTGTGTAGTCGTAGGAGTTTATCAGCTGTGTTGGGTATCATTACTGGCATATTGATACCATAAGCATCCATAAATCTAGGTTCACAGAGGAAAAATAATAAACTTATTTGCTGTCACATAGTTTTACTGTTAGAATCTGTCTTCCCAGGTATTCACTTTTGGGAAGTGGATATTTTCAAATGCTGATAACTTTTTAGTTACCAGTATTTATTAGGTGGTGGGACAGACTGATTTTATGTGTTGAACTGGCACAAATCTCTGAAATAGCAAATGAAATCAGTCTGAATAGAAATATCTGATAAGATTTGCCTAAATGAATCTTCTATATTAAGAAATTTGAAAAGTTGTATGAGTTCACCTAAATAGAGTAATAGAATGATCTTTTTAAAGTATGCTGAATTCTGAACTGGCGTGTTACTGAGTAATGAAAATCCAAATCAAGGAGAATATAACTATTTGTCCTTAATTTCTTTAAGAATGTAAAAAGCTTTTAAGTAACTTCTAAAAAGACTTTCAGTAATAAAACTTTATTTACGTTCTCCCTTAGTAGCTACACTTAGAAAGATAGAGATGACTCAATATTAAGAACCTGTCTCTTAATCTGAAGTGTGCTATATAAACAGTTTGGTGCTTCCACTGAGAATATTCTTTTAAACACTGTGTGTATATTGGAAAGTTCTTGGATTCTTTTGACCAGTTTTCAAAATGATGCTAGGATTATTAAACGTGTCCCCTCCTGGTTGGCATTAATGGATGGAATAGTAAAATAATACAGTGGCAAATATAATCACCGTGCTCTAAGAATCCTGCTTCTCTTCACTGGGTGCTTTGCTTCTGTTAAGGTTTGAGTATCACCAATTTAAAAGGTTATTCTCTTAAGGAAAAAAAAATCTATAATTCATCTGGGATTTACTAAATTTTAACCTAATCATATGTTTTCTTTGGACTTTTCCAACTCTTGCAGGGACTTGTAAATTAAACAGTTCGAGTTAGAGTAGCAGGTAATTGACACCATTTAGTTCTGTTAACGTGATCTTGGAGTTGTGAAAGTGATGAGAATTCCAGGTCAATACTCTCAGATCCTTCGGGCAGTATGGGTTATGTGTATGTGGCTAAAAAGCGAGAAGTAGTAACATTTTTTTCCCTAATCATAATCCCTTGGGTATTTTTCCTCTTTCAAAATTCACTTGTTTTATTTTTAAAAATCTGAGCCATCAGTTTTATTATATGTATACCAATATACCAGCACTGTGCCTTTTCCACTGACAAATAAATGAAGTCAATTTGGTTGAAATCCAAGAATTTGTTTTGAGGAAAGATGGAAAGTTGATCTGGGCTTTGAGTGATTTTTATCACCAAACTTTAAAGGTTTAACCTTATTTTTGAAATTTTAAATGTTTCAAATAATATTTTATATGTTAGAAACATGAAAGTTCTTCAAGTAAAAGGTTTTACTTAGGATCTTTTAATTATATTAACTCCAATCCTCAGTATAATGTATCACTTTACTGGATGTAGTAGGGTAATTTTATTATTTTGATATTTATATCAGAATTTATGTAAACGGGATAAAAATAAAATAGCATGATGGAGATTTATATCCCGTAGTTTTACCCATATCTGTTTATAGGAGACCTGAAGTGAATCCTGCCCCCTCTCCCTTTTTCTAATCTAGAAATTTTTAAAAGACGAGTTTGCTTCTTGTTTTTGGCCATTTTTGCATAGAAGTTTGAGAAACAAAGTTAGCTACTGAGATGTTGTGTTCCATCCATTTTATGCATTATGTTATATATTCATAATAAGCCAGCAGAAGTAGTCAACTGTCTTTTTTTTAGGTGACTGGAACATCAGTGCTATTTGAGGCACACTTTGCTGTACAGTCTAATTTGGCATTTCCAGTGTGAGACCAAGGTCAATAAACTCCTTGTGATTCAAAGAATCAGAGAGAGCCTTCAGTAGTTCATTACTCCTTGTTAGTTGATTTTGGTGGTATTAACTAAACCATTGGCTCACTGAACGAATATCTTGTTGCCACGTGTGTTCTGGCTGATAATCAATAGTTTTAAAGGCTTCCACCTTTGAGGGCTGAGGATCAGTTTTGGAAGGAGCACTTTAGTTATTTGGGGGCAAATGAACCTCGTGAATTTCTTGCCATTTAATCTTGCAAGATGCCTTCTGAACAGGCATTTCATTGCATTCTGCCCACTGGCCTGATTTCCTGTTGGAGAGGGACTGATAAAGATGAGCGCCTCCTTTTCTCCCCTGTTGCTCTGAACCAAGCAAGCTACCAGCTTCATGCTGGGCCAAAAAAATGAATGAATACAATTTGTCCTTCAGGAGTCCTGGCCTTTGCAAGCTTGCGAGAAGTATATGCCAAAAGAATGTACCTTTGAGAGAGAGAAAATATTAAAATATGAAATGAATAAAACATAAGAAAATGTTAAGAACAGAATTTTACGTGTGGGTAGCATTTGGTCTGTTGCTTAGTGGGTTCCCCCCCCCCATATAAAACATTTGCTTAACAATGTTTTAAAAAGATGCCACTCGGTCCTCTTCATTTCTGTGTTTGTTTTAAATAATTTCCAGTAGCAATGAGGATTTAAAAAGCTGTGTTATTTTTTGAGTAATCAACCACTCTGTGTTGACTGATTACATGTTATCAATTTTCTTTTCAAAAACAGTATACAAACTGTTAAAATAGCAGCCCTGATTAGAATGTCCATGTTGAAAAGGAAGCCTACATGTCACTAAGTACAGTGAGGAAGGCGCTGGCCACTTACCCAGAACACTGAGTCAGGATCAGTCTCCCGAACTGAGAAAAAATTGCCTTTTGATCATTTGTGACGGATGACACCTTCATATTCAGGTATAAAAACCTCAAAGAGGAGTCTAAGAAATGAGGTATTAATATTCGCTTTTAGTAATTTGTCTTACGATGGTGGTCTTAGACAGCTAAACATCAATAAATTACTGTCTCTTTTAAGGGCCTGATTTATATTATTAGATTTATATTTCAGTCTGCTTCTCAACCTATATCCTGAGCTGTTTTGTTGAAAAGTTTCTTGTGATTAATTTGAGCTTCCAGTGTTTCTGAATGGGATATTACTCACTACCAGGAGATCTGTTTCCTCTTAAATTTGTCTGCATTTATGTTTTCAAAATTAAGTCAGTCCTAAACAGGCGGCACAATGACAGAGAACCACTGTTTAAAATTAAAAAGTGGTAATCCAAGTTTTTCTGTACTATAACTGTTACGCATAGTTTTGAGTATAAACAAAAAAGTTCCTTATATCTTACTCTTCCCGATAATCTGTAATCCTATTGTACACTGAAGGATTTATTGGAAACAACTGAAGTCTGCGCACTATTTTCCAATCTAAAATGTATGTGGATGTAAACTATTAATTTTGAGGCTTTTTAATATAGTTTTCAAACACTGAGCCATAGATTTCAATAAAAACATTATTTTAAAATAGTGAAAACTCCTCCTTAAGTTAGCTAGTTGCTGAGAGACAGTAGGATACCACAGTGATGGTTAGCTCAGCTTTCATTCAGGTAGAATTCTATCATTTTCAATAAGGAAAAATAAACCTTTGTCATCTTTAGAAACATCCTTCATACAATTGACAGTTGACAGGTTGAAGAAAATGTTACTGTCAGGTCTTATTTTCCACTCAAGTGAGAAATAAAAATAGTTTTGAGTGATTTTTAAAAAATCTATTTCAAAATTATTTTAAAATGGAGGCAAATATTTCTAATTTTTATGTATATGTCATAGAATTAATCTGCCATTTGCTTCAAGGAAGGTCAGCAAAGTGCAAATCAAGGAGAGATTGTCTAACAGTTAAGTTCCTAGAGTATTTACTTTAGAAAGCCAAATATAGTTGATTTATTTGTAACAGGGTGTCACTGAGCATTTGATGATGGGGTTCTTTGAGAGATATGAGATATCCATGTTGTTCCTATTATTGTTTATCAAGTGACCTGATTTCCAAGACTGATGATCATGCTTCTGATATGAAGTATACGTGGGAATTTTGGTCCTGTGATATCTCCATGTATATGCATTGGGTGATCATGTTATTAGCACGCAAAGATTAGACCTTTTTAAAAAATTGCTTTGCTATTAATGATTAATGCAAAATAATGATTTAATGCTTGCTAAATAACGGCACAGTGTAATCGATAGGCTTCCATATGGAAATGTATGAATACGTACTTGGAGATTAGGAAAAAATATGAGTAACTTCTTGTTTCTCGATTTAGAAAAGCTGGGGTTTTGGCTTTCAGTTAAATCAGCATTTTTTTTTTCTCTCCCCTAGAAGCAGCCATCTTGTTTTAAGACCGATTTTATTTCTTTCATGAAAATGGTCCGGAAATGAATATGGACGACAGAAAAGGACTAAACCACTTTATAATCATTTTGGCAGAACTCTACATTTAAAGCTCTATCTTATTTGCGAGCTCGCTAAAATGTTATCTTCTTGTATTTAGTTGAAACAAAGGATATTTTAACTTGGTAATAATATATTTTAAACCCGGGCATATTATATTTTCATGTTAAATGTTGGGCTGTACCATGTTTACATATGTATTTTTCTCTTGAAGCTTATAATTTACTGTTAATTCAGAGTAATGTATTAATAACCCCTATGGTACCCCCAAATCCTGATTTCCTTTTTCTGACTATACTAAGTAGTCGTTTTTATTTGTTGGTTGACATTTTTTTCCAAGTTGCTCAGCGGTACCAGGAATCTTTCCCTAGTGAAAGGCATTGATAAAAATGTAGGGACCTCTAAAAACGAAGCGTTTGGGGTGCTTTAAGAAGCATCATGTGAAGTCAGAGCCTTTTTGTCCCTGAAATGTAGGCTCTCACTATCTTGTTAATAAGCCATTCTTGTGGTTCTTACAGAACATTATTTTGAAAGTAAATTCATATTTATTCTTAAAAATTATGACAGTATATCAACTGAGTCTGCTGTATTTTCCACCATGTTTTATATTTCTGGATACATTTGGAAGAACATGTGGCCTAGTAAACTTTACCAAAAATTTATACTACACTTCTTGCTACTGCATCTGTTTGATGATGCTGGGAACGTTATTCCCATGTACTGCAGTAAAAACAGAACTTCCTTAAGATTAATTTGAGTAACCTGACTCAGTCAGTCTGATTAAACTGGCACAGATTGAATACTACTTATGTCACAGATTGCTTCAGTTCATTAGAAATAAAGATTTTTGGTGGTTGCAGATGCAATATAAAGGGTGATAAATAAAATACATGTTTTAAGAACAAATATACATCTCTTAGACTCCTTATTAAAGTCCAGGTATGAGTTAACAGTTTTTGTACTGAAAAGCTTTCCTCTGATATCCATCATCTGTTTTTCTTTGACTGGCTGGTGGAGAAGACTAAAATAACTGAGTGTTCAAAGTGACCTTTTTGTTTTAAATGAACTAACGTTCATACTTTTTTTCTTGCTGCTTCTCAGCTGTCAGAGTGTTCATTCTAAGTTTTGTTAATGACATATATATGCAGAAACTGTAATTAACAATTAGTGCTTGTCTCTTATTATGAAAATACATATTATAAAAGTAGATGAAAGTATTTTCTCACATTAAAAATGCAGTTTTGTGGTTTGAATAAAATAAGTCATGGCTTATTTTGGTTGGATAATTACAGTGCAAATTGTTATCTACATTTTGATGGTGGTGGACATGATAGTTGACGTCTCAGGTCCGTCGACGCCAGTGGGATATACAACTTTGTCGCGTTTACCAAACTTTAGCAAACAATGTATAGGGGACTTAACCCTTTGGTTAAGTTTTTTATAGTATGTGATTTTATGGAGACAAACGGGAATGGGAAAAAAAGGAAAAATAATTCTAAATATGGGGAAATAATCCTTTGTATTTAACAATTAGGTTAAACAAAGTGGGAGCAAATGAGCCTAGTTCCCCTTCTATTGTTTCAGGGCAAGAAAATACAGACAGATGTCGGAATGTGGAAGCTGTGACCTCTGACCCACACAGCACGGCCACTGCCGTGGCACACAAGTGTCCTGAGCCACCATCGTAGCAGGATGCTTTTTTGAAGGGATTGACACTTTGAGATGGAGAACCTGAAACTGATTCTGTAGCTGTTTGCAGCTCTCCGAAGTATCAGTCTTTTTAGCTTCAATTTTAAGTTCCTCACCTTAACTTTTATGAAAAATATTTCTTTGTTTGGCTCCGACAGAGCTTTTGTGACTTCTGGATGGGTTCTGTATCCCTGTAGTCTCTGTCTGTCTTTGCCTGGTTGGGATAATGGAGGCTCAGATGTATGGTTCTGCTGCACCAAGGTGTTTGTCTGCTTTATTTCGCTACATGTATATACGTATATGTATATTTAAAGACGGATGAAAGCAGTGGCTTTGTTAAAGGCCTCTTCTTTTAGTCTCTGGTCTGCAATCTCGCCAATAATCCCTGGGTTCAGGCAGACCATTAATGTTTTAGTTACTGTGGCATTCAGTGTTTTCTTCCTATATTTGTTTAGTGTTACTGCTTCAATAAACTTTTATGCCTATTTCGGTAGTTTTCTGGTGGGGGCTCCATTTATTAAAATTTAGTGACCCAGCACTAAGCAGGGTACAGTTCAAATAGTGGTGCTTCTGACAGGGTTTTGTGTCAAACTAGAGAAAATAATAGGGAAATGAAAGCTGCCAAAATGTGTCTCCCAATTACTAATTAATCAGGCAAGAAAGGACCTCAGTGACAGATCTGGTGTCTGCCGTGACAGCAACTTGGGGGATGCTTTATTTTAAATACTGTATAAAACAAATTAAAGTAAGCCTCAGGGAATGTAGCACCCAGATATTTGATATCACAAGTGCTAATTTTTTTTAAGTCTGTGAAAAGCAAAGCCAAAAACAAAATTTGAAACTAAATCTTTGTACTACTCTTCGCTGATAGTATCAAAACATGAAGCTCTTCTAAAGGGTATTTCCCTTATTAATAAGCAATGCCTTTATTCTTATTAATATTTTAGTACAGATATGATACTATTCTTGGTTTTAATATTGATGTAGCATTGTATACATACTTTATTGTCGACAGAGACTGGGGGAACAATTTAAAAAGTTTTTCCATCATATGCCTGTCATCAGTGTTTTGAGCATTACTATAATTGAAGAACAACCTCTCCCCCGCCAGCAAATATATGTTTTTGCTATCCCAGAGATTCCAGTTTCTTCTGGCAATGTTTCCACTATGGTTGCTGGATCCATAATTAAATGCCTGTTATTAGTGTATTTTTTCCATAACATTTACAACATAAAAAGAAAAGGATCTGTATGGAACTGTAGCTGTCAGGGGAACAATGAAAACTAATTACACACTCTGCTATCACCATTGTCAACTGTACTCTTGAGAAAACAACATGACAGTGTGTATGTGTGTGTGTGTGGGGGGGGGATGCATATATGTATAGGGGATATTCCATTTGAATATATACATAGGGGATATGGGGCCAGATATATCTGATGGTTTAACTTTAAATTCTGGGTTCTCTGAAGAAAAAAATGTATAAAGGATAATCTAATTCAGTTAATTAAAAAGAAACAAAGCAGTTCTTTATTGGGGAGGGGTTCCCTGCTTTGTAACATGGACTGAGAAAACCAGCAATATTTATGACTCTGAATATCTCATTATTTTGAGTATTATTTTGGGATGGTCTTGTTATCGATACATCTATCCTATTAACATATCTGATTACTTCTTACAATTATCTCTTTTACAAATTGTTATTTCTTTACTTGGCTCTAGAGTTTTGTGTTAATATCTGGTTATTTGAGGACTAATCATTTGTTTGTTTATTATGTAGATCTGTCACTGTCTTTTTCTTTTGACGGCTTTACCCATTTTAATCTCTGGGCCTGTCTACCCGTGGGTGGATTTGAGGAAGAAAATAAAACTAAAAATGACATTTCTGAAATGTATAGCAGCTTTGGTATGAGATTTGGTAAGAAAAGACTTTGAGGCTATTGAATAACATGAGGTTTTGGAATCAATTTTGGGTTTCAGTCATCCATGCCAGCCCTGTTCTCTGGTACCACATAGAATCAGGACTTGGCCCTATATGATGTTTTCCATTACTATTTTGATTCTTAGGGTGAATTCTCTTTCTATATTTAAAGCCAAAGCCAAAGTCAAATAGATGAATTCAGGAATTATATATTGATTTAAACTTATTTTTCCAACGTTTTCACATTAAAGCAATATTATAGCTAATATCTAACAGTAATAATATATTCCTATATTGAATCTCTAAAAGTTGTTAATCGATGAAATGTTTATTGAGTGATACATGCAAACACTGGGAGGCATACAGCGGACTCAGAGGAATAAGAGCATATGTTCCCTTAAGAAACTTGCAGTCTTGTGCAGATATAAAGATTTTATACACATATTCACAGTACGAAGTGGAAAATACTATAAGAGATCTTCACGTATGGATTTATTCAGCGAATATTTATCAAGTGTCCCCTGTGGGCCAGGTCTTGTTCTTGGTACTGGAGATATTGCAGTAAACCGTATAAAGAATGTCCCAGCCATCATGAAGCATTCAGTTAGCAATTTCTGGATCACTGCTTCTCACACTCTAATGTGCACACAGATATTCTGGGGGTCTTGTTGAAATACAGATTCTAATTCGGTAGATTAAGGGCAGGGCCCCAACATTCTGCATTTCTAACAAGCTCCCGAGTGATATTGATGCAGCTGGCCCATGAGCCACAGTTTGAGCAGCAAAGTTCTAGATAAGTCCATGGGGAGAGAGATTATTTCTGGCTCCTCATCAAGGATTCTTGGTTGTATTTGCCTTGAACTTTCTATATAGTTCTACAGTTTCTAAAGTGGCTTAGTGTTTGCATGAGTGAAAGTTACTTGTCTTAAGGCCTAGTAGTCTTCATTTCTAGCCACCTTACCTCAAATCTCAGACAAACAAAATAGATTTTTACACTCACGTTTATGTATCTTTAAAAATACACCACAACAGAAGTAATAGAGATTTTGTTGTGAGTCTTGCTCTCCATACACAAATTGTACTGAAGTGAAAATACTGCCTTTGTCCAAAAAGTTTAAGGTGGATCCTATCATAAATGTCTAAGGATATTTATTTGCAAACCTTCCCCAGGTGTATTTTATGTAGCAATGCCAGAATTACACCTCAGAAACAGATTTTTAACACTTTCCAATTTAAATCCATATGGTTAAATGAACCCAAAATGTTCATTTTACATTCAGTGTAGAAGATGACTAACGCTTTCTGTGCTTCCACTGGCTGGGTTTCTTGTGGGTGGCCTATAGGAGTCTACACTGCCAATGGAGTTATAAGAAGACTTGGGGGAAAAATACTTTCCTGCTCTAAAATTCTGTGATTCTAGTGTTCTTAGTGAGAAATCTTTGTTTCTATAGAGTCTAGGTATAAAGTCTGTTAATATGCTTCTGCGTTTTTCACAGCACATCTATCATTTGCTTTTGCAAAACAAATATTATGTGATACTTGTATTAACAAGTAAAGGAAGGAACTAGTTAGATTCCAGTTACTCTACCTGCTTACCTTTTGTTGTTGGTGTTTTTCACTCTGTGTTTATAAATACAATATTACTAATCTAAGTGAATTTTAAAGTCTTTGAAAGCCTCAGTAGGTAGACTTCCTTAACTGAGATAGACCTCTGTGCAACGACTATAAAAAGAAAGATGAAGCTGTTTGTTCTATAAATCAGCTATATTTTTATGAAAACAAACAAATGGAGGAAAAGATGGTGAGCATTCAAGTCGATTATCCTTTCACTTTTATAGCAATTTTTATTGACAGTTTTTTATAGTTAATTATCAAACAGAAGCAGATCTTTCCATTTTTAAATCCTTGATAAAATGGATTTCAGCAAAACACTGGGTAGCGTTTTATAAGAACTATGAATATTATTGAGAATAGTAAATCAAGACATTACTGTTCTGTTTGTTTTTCATAGGTTTATATTTTTGCTCACCAGGGTGTAAATAAGCATTCTGAGACAATGACTTTGAGGTGACACTCACTTAGGGTTTGTCACAGGTGAAGAAATTTGAGAATCTTCTCTGACGGTGTGTGAACTTAAGTGGTTTCTAAAGGAGAAATATGCTATGTGCTTAGAAGATTATTAAATTTAGAAATCAGATATCTTCATTGATTAAAATGAAGTCATTTGCATATCTCTAAGGAATAGCTTTGTTCAAAATGGAGTTAATATACCTAAGATTTGTGGTCATTGCCATGTTTAGGTAAAGTAGAAGATGCTCAACAGTTCTATTGTTTTTCCCCTCCATTTTTCAAAAAGGGAAAATAAATACATTGAATGGTTTTTATTTAACTCTAGGTTATTAACAGTGATTTGTCATCAGATTAATAGGTTGTAACCAAGTTCTTAGATAGACTCATATGGGTACATTTACAGATTGTTTTGACTGCACAAAGTAAAAGCATTGATTTCATGTACTTTTTTTGTTTTGAGTTTTTATAATAGCTGTTTTGGATAAAATTTTGAATCGCTTTGGGTGTTATACAGTCAAGGACTCAGAGAGTGAGATATTAAAAAAACTACATCAGATTAGATTTTTCAATTGTCCTTGTTAACATTTTTTTGTTATATTTCAGATCTAGTTAAATTTCAAGTCTAGTTGAGTCATAAGTACATCATTCTTAGTGATTATCTGAGCCTCAGTTTCTTCAGGCTAATAAATAAGTGGGCATAATAAAAATAATGTCTCCCTCAGATTTGTGAAAATTTGAAGAAAGTTTATCTGTGACAGGACTTTAAAAACTATTATAAAAAGAATAGAGATTAAGGGGGTCACCTTTCTTGGCACTGCATCTCACTTTATAATTCTTTATATTCTTGTAAGTTGCGTAGAAAATACATTCTTACAAATAAAAGCTTATTTTCAAAGCAACATGGAAGAGTTGACTTTTTAAAAGATAGACTGAGTTGTATTATTTTGTAATATATGTTGTCCCTGATATATATGATTTATGTATTTCCATTGGGTTTTCTTTGAAAGGAATTCACATTTTAGGTTTTATCTTGTGATTTCTACAAGAGTAATAACGAGCGAAGAGTGACACCTGAGAGGGAAATTAGCTGGGACCCTCCCACAAAGGAGTTTGGGATCTCCTTTGTAAAGTCTGTCAGGTTTATTTTTAATGCCCTCTCGTCCTTTCTCAGTTTGTCTCTTCTGTATTGTTTCCTCTTTGATTTCTAAAACCCTGATATTTTGCGTTGGACTTCACAGGTATAATGAGATATCTCCATCTCAAAGGAGAAATTAATGAATACCGACACCCTCTTGGAGAAAGCTTGTATTTCCAATGAGGAGCTTGTTGAAACAAATCAATTCCTGTCTGGGGCTATTCCTTACAGGCAGCCTGGCTATCCCTGGGATCCTTGGATTCTTCTAAATCCTGCTGCCAGAAGAACAGGGTTTAGCCTCTTGACGCCTTTGCTTAAAAAACTCCTGTTATCAACGGCTTTTAAACTTAGTACGTATTAATTATACACACATTGGTGTTAGGAGCATAAATAGATCATAACAGCATCTAGCTGAGAGAGGAAACAGAATTTGTCAAGGAACACATTTTAATGCATTGAAACCTGAGTAACACATTACTGTCAAAGGGCCACTTTCCTGTAGAATTGTCTAGTGGTTATTCAAAGCAGGTTTTACCTCATATGTTTATAGTTATTTAGGAAAATAGCAAATGTGCCTGTGACTTGTTTTAAAATTGCAATCATTTACTTACATACTTACATTATTTTATAATGTCGTTATGCTCCTGAAGGTATAAGCCTCACTTATGCCAAAAAAAAAAAGGAATTCATTAGGGAATCTATCAATGATCCTTGTGTGCTGTACCTAGATATTTAGTGACAACTGAGGGCAGCACTTAGCGAGTAGCAATAAAAATACTGAATTCAGTATTAGCGATACCAGTTATTTGAAAGAACATTGATAACTCTGTGTAACGGATTTCCCTTAAAAGTACAGTGTTTTAATACATAGAATTGCTTTGCTCACCTGAATGTTAGACTGACCTTTGTTGCTCTTGTGTTGTTTCAGACAAAAGTGAGTTTCTTTTGTCCTGCTAGATTGGAAATGAAGATTTGTCAAGGGAATGAGCTTGTTATGAGTTTATTTCAAGTTTTAAACTTTGTAATTTTATGTTACTTGGACTCAGTGTCTGATGAATGATTAATGGTTATAATCCCTCCTGTGTTCCAGGCCTCCTTTCTTGGCAAAAGGGTAGTCAAGGCGTTTAAATTTTGATGACTTAGTTATTGACACTTGTGTATTAAGAAAATAATTCCTTATACTCATATATGAGTTAAAAAATACCAGCCAGAGACTTCATCTCAGCTGGCTGACTCAGTATTTTCCTTCCACGAGAACATGTTGATTGATCAAATTGAGTGTATAGCAATCCAGTAATTCCTTAAGATGTTGAAATGATTGGATTGAGTTGCATTTTAATTATTTAGCTTTTTTTAATATGATAAATAATGTAGTAAAGATCAGAGCTGAACATATTCCAGTGCATTTGATGAATTTAGATGCACAAAATAAAACAGGCCAATCCTAGTATACTTAACCTTTTACCTCATATTTGTTGGAGGAAGGGTGGTTTGAATTCTTTTTATTCTCATTTCGAAACACCGAATTATGTCAATGTATTTTACAGTCAGGCCTCCCTAGCCACAAGTTCTGCAACTGCAGATTCAACCAACTGTGGTTGGAAAGGCCTGTGATGGTTGTGTCTGTCCTGAACATGTACAGACTTTTTTTCTTGTCATTATTCCCTAAACAATAGAGTATAACAACTATTTACATAGTGTTTACATTGTGTTAGGTATTGTAAGTAATCTAGAGACGATTTAAAAGTATATGGGAGGATGTGCATAGGTTATATGCAAACACTCTGCCATTTCATGTAAGAGATTTGAGCATCCTTGGATTTTGGTATCCGCGGGGATCCTACAGCCCATCCCTCTGTAGCTACCGAGGGAGGACTGTGCAAGTTTAGAATATAGACAATGGGGAACTGCCCTATAATACTAACGATGTCATGAACTAGAATTTTTGAGTTTAGACCGTTACAAATCCTCTTCAATCTCTTTCTTATTAAACTTTTCAGATCATTTGACTTTGTCCTTACAGAAATATCGTAAAATGTGAATGGAACGTATAGTTAGGTCTTTAAGCAAAAAGAACAAAGTCTACTTATTGGTTTGACTAGAGTAACGAGCATTATAATTGGTTGCAGCAGACAAATGTGAATTTCTTTCCTCAGGTATCTTGCTGAAATCTCTAGTCATTTTATATGACCTTAATCATTTTAGTAAAATTGCCCAGCTGTCACTTCAGGTTAGTTTTATGACAATTGACTTTTAAAAAAAAATTAAACCTACTATCAAATACAAAAATATTAAATAGTTTTACTTTTAATAGAGAGAGCTTATTTCTACGTTTATCTCAACCAAGGGCAGTGTAAGTCCACGGGCAACTCCATTCACTCTTATATAGTATTAGAACCAACTGCCATCCCTCCTCAGCCCACCTCCCAGCCGCCAACCTATAGTCAGCCACTTTCACTGGGGGGAAAAGAGTGTTTATGACTTTTTTTTAGTTACACCCCTCAAAGCCATAGATCAGCCTTCCTAATATTGCCAAGTTAGCAGACACACCTACTAGTATTTACCACAGCACACTCTGAATTCAGGGTGTTTGGTAATCACACCTTCTTTTTAGGACACACTTGAATTGGTAGTATGCATAACGTCCCGTTTGGAAGTCAGTCAAAGAGTTTGAACTCACTTCACCCAGAGTCCTTGCAATGCCATTCTGGGCCGAGTAGGCAAACATAGACGAGCTTTGGGTGGCTGATAGGATCAGGGCCCTGCTCACAAGATATCCAGGGGTCACATTAAGTGAATTTGCACTGCAGCCTGATAGGGAGTTTTTTAAGATGGCAGTGATCAGTGTTGGAAGACGATTGGTTTTTCTGATTATACATTGCTAATTAGTATTGAAAGTCTAGCCCGTTTTGTTGCACGGCCTCCCTTATTTTCTCTGAGAAAGTGGTGTGGCCAGTAATCTATTTACTCTCTCTCTACACCCCCTGCCCCTTTGTTAAAATAAAATCTAGAACCCTCTGGGGACTCCCCACTGTTGAGTTCTGCTTGGAAGGAGCTTTAAAACAGTGGCTCCAAGCTGAAGTAAATATTGACTGGGTCTGGGCCTGAGGTCTGCTCAAAGCTTCCTGTTGTTCCTGCTTAGTCAGCACCCCAAGCGGGGCTCAAGTATGCATGTGTGAGGAAGAGGAGGAAGGCTGCGGAGGGAAATCAACAGAGCCCACAGCTGAACTCATAAATGCGCCACATCGAGGAAAGGGAAGCCGACTACAAAGCCAGCAGGAGCTTATGCCGGGTTACAGAGAATTTGGGAGACTGAAGTGCAAAACTACTCTTCACCCTGTCTGTTTCAGAGAAGTTCAAGGTACATGAAGCTGTTTGTCTTTGTGGGTCCAGCCCATCTCTGAGTGAAACCTTCATGCCAGTGATGCTGTCTTCTCAAGGGCAAAGGAAATGTAGCATTCTGGTAGACTTGAAAGAAAGATAGGGAGTAAACCTGGACTCCAGAATAATCCTCCTCCCTCCCTGATACCTGTTCTGATGCTTCTGTCAGCCTTTCCTCCTTCAGCTGTCATGTCGGATTACACACTCTCTTGGGTCTCCTAAGTGCTTTGGCATCCCTGGGGTATCAGATGGGTGAGGGAGAACCATATGCCATCTAAATGAAAGTTCTGAAGTTCTGAAGAGGAGATGTTCGTATTATATGAAAAATTGAAACTTTTTTTTAAAAAGAAAATTAAATCACTTAAATACGGAACAGATTCCCTTGTTTAAAGTGGAGTACTTTGAGTAAAAGCTGCCTGTATTTTTACCATTCACTTCAAGAACCCAAACAAACAGCTGGCTGACTTATGTTTTAGTGAAAACCATCCTGGTACATTTACTAACTGGAAAAGTAAACAGGCTTAAAGAGAAATTCTCATGTGTCCTGACTGCAAAGTTATTTTTAATAAATACCCAGTAAAACCAATAGCATATGCGGATTGTTGTTCATTGTGACTGAGATTGTAAGCATCCCTTCGTCTCATATGCCTGGTCTTCTGTCATATGTGATGTGAGTGTGTCGGTGCTAGAGACCACATGCAGGCAAATACCAAGACATTTAGAAAATTCATTAATTGTCAAGGCAGTGATCAAAATGTTGTCCTTCACTCAGGCCACTAGTGATGAACAACAAACAAACAATGTCACAATAAAGCATGGAATGCTATGGACTAACAGAAAGTATGTCTGTTCAAGGGTATCAGGAACTATTTCCTGGAAGAGGAATAATTTAGTCTAAGCCCTGAATGATGGATATGATTTTAATAGAGATGGAGAGAAGTAGTAGAAGAATATTCCAGAGATCCATAGCAACAGGAGTAAGGACCTGCTGGCTGTGACTGTGTAGATCGATTTGGGGGTATATAGAAAGTAGTTAATACAGAGTGAAGGGGATCTGGTGAAAGATCTGAAGCAGGGGCTGGAAAGGTGGGTTAGCCATGTTGTGGGGTGTCAGTGTGAGGCTGTTTCTAGTATCAACAGGGAGGGTCATTATGATGGATTATTCTTTATAATGGATGAATCAACAGGGTTCTCATATGTATTATAATTGTTCTGCATCGTTGTATATCTTAGCCACTGTTTAATTGCTTTGTAAATATAACTGAATACTGGAAAATGTTGATGGTCTTCAAATTAGGCTTGGTTTATAAGTGGTTAGGTGGTGTGATGGTAAAAATCAGGGCAATTTTAATATTTCCAGATGGAACGTGGCGGGGGGGGGGCTCTATTATATCTGGATTGTTTCACTGATTTATGGATTGAGCAGTTGTTTTCAAACTTCTTTTTTAGCCAAAAAATCATTATTCACAAAAATCATCAGCAGAAACCTAAATGTAAAGCAGAAAAAAAGAAAAACAAAAAGCAGCAAACAAACATCAGGCTGAATTTAGGAGAGACTAGCGTCTGGGGCTCTGCCCACCTCCGCAAGTTGCTGAGAGGGCCCTGAGGAGCCCCATGGCTCTGTGATCAGATTCTCAAAACCCCCAGGAAGCGCCTTGGTCTTTACTCAGAGGTGAGTCAGTGGGATTCACTTTTGCTTTTACAGGCCACAGAAGTGCTCCTGTGCCCTTCTAGAAATGGAGGTATTTCTGAATAGCTCCCATTTATTGAGCACTTATTGTATACCAAACACAGTGCTTTACAGACTTCACTATCATTAACATTTATTTAATCCTGCCAACAGCTTTGATGAGGGAAGTATTGTAATGATCCCTGTTGCACAGATGAGAAAACTTGAGTTTCATGTACTTTGAAGTTGGCAGGTAAGTGGCCCTTAAACCACTTAGCCAGCCTGTGTGGAGTGACACATTGTCTCACAGAACTCAGCAAAATGTTGAAAGGTGACCTGGGGGCAGAGTTTCCGAGGAGGCACAGTGGAAGAGAATGATGGAGACTGTGTGCTAATATGAAAGGAGGGTTAAAAATGCCCATTTTTATTCCTCTTTTTTGAGCATTTAATGGACTGTGAGGTAGCAAGCCACAACTGTTGCGCCCACAGCAGATAATTAGTACAACCAGAGGTTAAAGGTTTCGTAGATTCGTTCTTGGGAGCTAATTGTCAGGCCATGTGTATATACAATGCACGTTGTATGTAAAGAGTAATCGGACGGGTGGGGAATTCACATGCCAGCCGGCCGCCTCCTCTGCATTTAGGTAAGCTTCATTCCTGAGGACTGGCCAAGGTATAGAGCTGTTTTTGAAGAATTTCAGAAGAAATTCTGAATGTTCATTGAATAAAAGTTTCAGAGTTTAACAATCATACGGTCAGGAAATTTTTCCCTGTATTTGATCTAAATTCCTGCACTTCCAGTCAGTTTTGGTTTGCATAATAACAATATGGATTTACTTAAAAATTTTAAATGTGGCTTTTGCCTACTCCACAGTATATACAATTTGAGCAAGAAATAAGTGTTTTTAAGCTATAGGGAACAGGATATGAATGCTTGGACTGACTCTGTGTTATTTTGTCCCTCAAATCCCACTCCCCCCTCTTTTTTCTCTTCCTATTACTTCCTTCCATCACAGGAGTTTTTGCCCTAACAGCCAGTAAATTATTTCTGATTAGTTTCAAAGACTAGGGTCTCCTGATAGGATGTGGGTGGATCAGGTTCCCACCTAATGTCCAGAGAGATAACACAGGGGAAGAAAGAGTTTTGGCACCTTATCCATTATGGAATTCTGCTTTGCCAGAAGAACCCGGGTCTTTTAGTTGAAACATGTGCCTGGACACGTCAGGTGATTCATGCCTCATGCACAGTCCTTTGTGCCTCTGCAGTGGAAGTTGTCACCCTGCCTCCTACTTTCGTTGTTTATATGAATAATACTGGCATATGGATAATACTTTAGTTTGTGTACACTCTCTGCATGTTTGTATGTGTACTGTTCCCATTTCTAGATTATAAGATTCTTGAGGTTAGGGTTAGTGGTTTACATGCAGAAACACTATCCACAAGGGCGGGCCCATGATGGTTAAGAGTCTGAGGCAGGTTCTGGGTCCAGTACTCAGCTCCTCCACTTAACTAGATGCTGTGGTCCTGGACTAGTTACTTAACCTTTCCCTGCTTCATCTTCCTCAGCTGTAAATGAGCATAATAATGTGTTTATCTGATAGAGTTATTGTGATAATTAAATGATGTGTTACAGTAGAACAGTGCCAGGCATTATGGCAAATGTGGTTAGTAAATGTTAGTCATTAGTAAATACTTTTAAATGAATTTCTGTATGTTTTCATTATCTTTTTATGTACAAAAAATTTTATGATGATACAGAGTTATATCAAGGAGAGAGCATTGACTGACTTTCAAGTCGGGGTGACCTGGGTTGAAATGCCAGCCCTTTTCTCTAACCCTGTTTCCGCTTGTGTAAAATAGGGAGGATATATAATATGTGACAATTCAATGAGAAAGTAAATGCCTGATGGGTAGCGTTCCCTCACTGAAATCTAGGTATTATCATCACTACTATTATTGTTTTGGTTAGTTAATTTGGAGAATTAGTCATGAGTATTAGCCTATAAAATATATTGTCTGCCTGTAGACTTCCTCTTTTCCTTTCATTTTCTTGCCTGCCTCTTGCCAAATGTTTTGGTAACCTCACTGAACTCATATGTTAATTGTGTGAAAATTCTCCTTTCTGATTTTGTCAGTTTGAAAAATGAAGTAATATCTTTCAAAAATGTAGTAAGGCCTGGAGTCAGGTGATGTGGATGTCACTTTTTCTTCTCTGCCAACTAGATGTTTGACCTTAAGCAAATCACCAAATGCTCTGGAGCTCGGTTTTTTATCTTTACAACAAGGTGATTGAATTAGTTGATCTCTTAGGCTGGAGCATCTGACTCAGAAGATCTGAGATGTGTCAAGGCTTTGACACTACTTAACTATTTGACCTTGAGCAAGTCACTTAACCTTGGTCAAGTCAAGTTCCCTCATCTGTGAAATGAGAGGATTGTTGTCCACTGAGAAGTCATTTTCACCTTCATGAATCCTTTGGTGTCTTTAACTTCCTTAGTTGAAATGTATAATTTATCCCCCTCCCGCCCCCATTTTGGTTTATCGCTGTAGAGGAACCAAACCATACATATCTACAACATGTGTAAACTTTTGAAGAGAATACACAGGTTATTTTTCTTGTTTTACTTTCAAACATGACTTGAAAGATTTTTTTTTAAAGTTTTTTTTTTCTGTGTTCCTTCTAAACATGATTTTAAGGATTTATCTGGAAAACCACATGAACTTACAGTTAATCAGTAAGAAAAATAATGTTCAACGTGTATCCAACTACCCAAACTAGCCAGCTACCCTCATCCAAGTTGATGAATCCTATCCTGAAATTCGACACAGGGAAATTTTGACTGAATTGTATCTGATTAAACTCTAGTTTAGTTTGGTTCTAAAAACTAAGAAAAGCTTTTAAAAAGTGTTTTGAAAGAAGGAAAAGAAGAACTTAGAATAAAAAAATATTTTCAATTCATATCTATAAGATCTATCGTCAGTTGATTTACTGAAACTTTTTGGTTTTCATTTGTTTTTCCTTTGCTTTTGGGAAGAGATATGGTGTAGAGTAGGGAAGACTTTAGAAAATTTGGGTAAATGTATAAGTATTGGAACACAGCATACTATTATGTAATATAAATCTTTATTGTAAGTTATATAAATATAACTCTACTGTCACAGTCTTTTGTCCTATTTTGATGTAGCTCATCTAATTTAGCATATTTACTTTTCATATATGGCTATTAAAAATATATAAATAGTGTAATGGCACACTTTATAATATGAAACAAACATTTCAAAAATTGATGATCAGTGAAAACCTAAGTGGACAAGACACGCTGAACCTTCAAAATAAGTTCTAAGATGCCAGTTCACTCTATAGGAAGGAATAATTCAGCCAGGAAATCAATTAAATTTTTAAGTAAGTTATCAAATGCATTTGTTTCAAGATGGTGGTAAATGTAGAGACAGGTATATAAACAGTAAAAAGTAATTGTTACCTAATTCTCCTGGTTTATGCCTTCCTTGCATTGGACAGACCTGTGTACAGAGGAGAAATCGTCTCATTTATTCGGAGACGCCTGGCCCACGTTACGGTCTATTTTCTCAGCAGTTTCTAGTCAAATTATTCATAATCAGTTCCGTGGGTAGAGTGGACTGGATTCACCCCATTTCCTGTGGCAGTGTGGGTTTTCAATGGACTAATCACAATTGCAGAGCACGAAGATGTGTCCTCTTGGAGGTTAGGTCTTGTACTCATCCAAGTAGATTGATTTGTGAGCAGCAGCCATTACTGACAGCGGGCCTGTGTGTTTCTGCATTTAGTGATTTGTTGGACATGAACTTAATGTTTTTCATTTCCGTGTTGTCTAGTAATAGCAGTCTGACTAAATTTAAGAATCCAAGTTTAACTTCTATAGAATCTGGGTTGGTTTTCTTCATTAGCTTATAATTTTGTGATCTTTGATTTTTTGGTTATGAGAATGAGTATTAAAGTAGGTTTATTTTGCTAATATTTATTTCTAGTTAACAATATAGTTATGTTTATTGAAAGGCATTCTTAAAATAAGAGCTCATTGTCATAACAGTGCGAATTATGGGACTATGATTTTAAGCTATGTTTCTTTTTTACAAATATTGAGTTACTATTAACACATTGTAGACAGTTGTACCCATGACTCAATCGTGAGATGTTGGAGAAAGTTGGAGTATATGCTGGAGTATATAGTTACACTGAAAAGTTTAAGTTCCCAGAACTGCATAAGATAGAAATACAGTGATATTTGTTAATATGCAAAACAAATTGTTTTATTTAAATACAGACATAAACTATATTTTATCTTATCTGCAAATTGTCTTCTATGTCGTTTGCTTGTATTTTATATTGTTATCAGAGTGACACCATCACTAAGATGCTATTTTTGTGGAAAAAAGGCAATAATTTGTATTACAGGGCCCTTGTTATACATGGCATACTATCATTTATCTGATATTTTACTTACACATGCTTAATAACCACCTACAATGTGCTGATAGTATTTAAAAGTCCTGATTCCAGTGGAATTTATACAATAAAATTACTATTTCTGGGGGAACTTGAAGAACTGATCTCGAATGTGTATATTTTACACACAAAAGAATTCTACATGATGAGCTTTTTCAGTAAGATGTTTTTCATATTTCTTTGGAATCGAGGAAGTTCCATCGTCAGAACCACGTTCAGTGACAGCACCCACTGGCAGGAAGTAGCAGTGTTCCCCATTGTCACCCTCACACCCCCATGTAAATACTTTATTTTTTCAGAAGCCGTAGTTTTAACGTTCTTTCAACAGCTACCTGTTTCTGTATGACACACACAACATCAGTGAATGTATGTGACCCTTCCTGTCTTCGTATTTACAGGGAGACCCAGGAGCCCAAGTAGATTTGTAAAAGGAGGAGCTAGCACCAACACGTTTAATTAGTGGCCTCCGCCATTACCCTTTAGCATCTCTCAATAGCAACTATCTCACCTCACTAAAGACGTTACACCAGACACGTTGGAATCGCCCTGGTGTCAGGGTCACACCTTGTTAATCTTTATGGTTACTGTAGTTAGCATACTGCTTGGCACGTAGTAGGCACTTTGTAGAATTTTAAAAATATGAGCATGATAGTGGCGTTAAACATATAGTATCTGTTTAGATTCTGCTTATCTTTCATTTTGTAGAAAAGGTGCTGTGCTGTAGTTCACCCATTTTTTATTTGATAATTGTAAGCCATAGCTAACTTATGATTATTCTTCACAGTAGAAGTGTGAAAAGACCCTTATTCATTGTTTTGCTCAGCTGCATTGTTTGGTCTCAGCCTCTTAGGTATTTGAAGAGATGGATTGATGATGGCAAAACAGGTGACAGGCTTCAGGCCACAGCGAATGTGTGGGCAAATAAGTTTGGCTTTCTTAATGTTTCTGAATCCTCCGTATTTATCTGGAGAAAACCGTAATAGCTGAAGAGCTGATGTGGTCAAGGCTTAGGATGGGCTTGTAATGGTGCTCGTTGTTTTTGTTTTAGCAATCTTTGAATCAAGAATTGCATCTTTAAAAATGCCTGACACTTTTAAATATTTGGGGCTATTCGGTAAAGACTTGACTTTCAGTATGCAATGTCCACAAGATTTGAGTGAAGTAAAAATAACATTTTTCCTCCCAAAATCCTTTTTGAAGTGAGATTCAGACAAAAATATTTATTTGGTCTGGTATTTTAGAGCAAATTTAATGATAGAACCAGACTGACTGTAAAACTTGATCCCATATATTGTGGGCAAATTTGTTAAGATAGCACTAAAAACAGTCACATGCGTACAAAGATTTGATAGAAATAAATTTGTTAGTATTGTTAACATATGAATAGTAACTGCCATTTAGGAGGGCTTTTAAACAAAATATCATGAATAGTAGGATAAATTTAATTTAGTAAGCTGGGAAAAAATGCTTTGGATAAAATACAAATGAACAATTTAGTGTTATGCAAGTTAAAGGTGGCTAAGAAAATACTTCAATTCCTATAAAACAGATTTACTCATCTTTCTGTTCCCTTGTTCGGAGCTTGTCATGTAATAGACATTTTATAATTTTTCTCCGGATGAATTTACTTATACTCGAACAGTTGAAAACATGGGCAAGTCATGACGTTATATAATCTGACAATTTTTTTATCTTTAAAAGTAAACAACAGTTTTAAAAAATTTGTTGAAGAAATTCATTTATTAACTCTTGAGCATCTACTGTTTATGTGTCAGGTGCTGACTAGGTAATTAACAAAGATATTTTTGGGTGACGAAATAAACAATTATTTATGAATAAATAGCTGAATTTATCTGTATGTTTTTCTTTACAGTAAAAAGTTCAAGTTTCTGTTTACACATGAAATTTCTTTGGATAAAATTGCCTTTTCTCTTTAGTGAACTTTTTTTTTTACAGGCCATGTTTTGTTCATTAATTTGAATAAATAATTTTTTAAATGAAGTAAAATGTTCTCAGTGCACTTTTTTTTCTAAATGTTCCTTTTTCTCTCCTTTTGTTTATAAGTAAGCACTGAACTTTTTCTGAAGGTTACCAGGAGATAACAATGTAGGAGGTAGCAATATAATGTTTGATGAATCTGAGGCAAGGTGACTATTTCTCTCTAATGGAGGATGACAACTGCGGATTTAAGAAGTCATCCCCCTTATTGTCTCCAGCACAAAACCCTTCCGCCTGCATCTTTCAGCTGCATCACCACTTCTAAAGGATCCATGGGCAAACTGCTGAATTTTTATTAATCAGCTTAACTTAATGAGATGAAAAGACCTTTTCAAAAGAGAATGAAGAAGGGAGAGACAGTTACTGAGAGCTACTCTAATTCTTTTCCATGAAAAAACCATTTTCCTCCCAGGTTTTTAGGGAAGATGTATTCAGCCCTGTTTCCAGGTAATTCATCTGGCTCGTCTTTCTAATTTTCACACACTCATGGACTTTCTCTAGACATGTGCTGCCTTTATTATTATTATTTTTTAAAGATAGTGGACAGCTATAAAGAAGAATTAATGAGAGTTGAGGGGGGAAATACCTTTGGGAAAGGAGGCAGGAAAGCTTAAGCTGATAAAACATGACTCTTTTTTGATGGGGGCTCTGTTTGGATAACTTGCCCTTGTCTAAATTCTTCTCTCTTCCCGTCCTTCCTCCTCCTCCTGCTTTTCCTCCCCCCTCTCTTGTCAAGCCTACTTCATAAATGGTAGCAGCTGGAGATCTTTTAGTGGCATTCAGGGATTACTTCCCTTCGGGGTTTTAATAAGCCCTGATGCTTGAGACACAGTAAAGACACTCCTGGAGACAATCACCATTCAGGCTGGAGACTGTGAACCCTTTCAGGGCCCAGATGGTTGAATCCAGGCGGTACCCCAGGATGCACAGAGCACAGCATATCACTGCAGCAGGAAGTCCAGGGGCCCCGAAGGACAGACTGGGAAGCAGTCAATAGGGGTATGAATTTCTGTGCAGTCAGTAGAAGGTGCTTCCCTGGATTTCTCAACCCTCTTGACTCATGCTCCCTTAAATCACTGAATTTGAATCCATGACCAGCCAGAGTTGCCACTACTCAAGTCGTATGGTCTAGGGCTTATCAGAACTCCTATAGTCCGGAGACCCCACAGTGGAGACACTAAGATGGCAAGATGCTGACCTGATTTGTTAGATCTACTGAGGTGTTATTGAAAGAGCTGAGCCTGTTGGAAGTCAGGTGGTGCAGGGTGCCTCAGTGTTAGGAGAGAAATGTGTTACTGCCTCTTAATTCTTTTTGAAAGCCTCCTGGAAGTTTTCTTACGTTACCTAGTAATGTGTCCCAATACGTAGTTTTCAAGATTTAGTTCTTAGGGTGAATCAGGAAAAACTGTAAAACGATGCTGCCACATGGGTTCTTCAAATTCGTCTAATTTAGTTTTTTTGTTTTTTTTTTAAGCTGGGAAAATAGGAGGCAAAATGACATTTTAGATGTCACACAGAATACATGTCTGTCTTCTCATCTGTAGTTTCTGAGATTTTCTTCCTCCTACTCTCCCCAGTGGAATTCTCTGTTACTTTGATCCCTGAAAGGATTTCTAGAAATTCCCAGCATGCCAAGGAAAAATATGGCCACTCCCCGTATCCTCTTTTTCTTTACATTTTTGCACACGATAATTTTCTCCTCTCCATAACATCTTGACTTCACGTCATTCAGGAAGGGAAAAGCGCACACGTTTCAGAGAATGTTATGATTGCCCGATTATGTGATGTTCTTTAGAAGTTGAGGGGGTTACAGGGAGAGAACTGTTTTAGACGGTTGGGACTCTGTCCACTGTCAGCATTCCTTGGCCTTTTTAACACAAATAGGTAAACTGTCTTACTACGTGGATTTCTGGACACAGGAAGTAAGATTGATTATGATTTCACTAAAGCGTTGAGTGATGGCGCTAGAAGGTGCTGCTCAAAATACAGTCTGGGTAGGCCAGGTCTGCCTTGCCTTGTCTCCACTTAATCCAGTTCATGGCTTTTAGAGAGTGTCCTTCTCTGACAGTTTCAACTGGGGAAAGCAAGAATGAGGGCAGTTTTAGGCTAGTCATTGGGGGTTGAGCATGGGCTCATTGCAGAGCTGAAATGTTAGGAAACAGCTGTTCTTTGCCTGGGTGGACAGTCATTGATTTTTAAATACTTGGGCCTCCTGATGGCATAAAAACCCATTTGTGCCTCTTTAGATTAAGGTTAATTTTTGTGGTTGTGAGTGCAGATGCAATGAACAGATGCTGCACACTTGCTTTGGCTTTTATACATACTCTATACTTTAAAATGAAATTTAATTAAAAATTAAATGCATCGTTAGGTCATAAAAGGAAAAGAAAAAAAATCCCTGAATAGAATGTATTGCATCAAATAAAACCATGATGTCAGTGAACCTAGGAAGTTGATGTATTAATAAGCTTCATAGATAAAAGTGAACTGTCCATTATTCATTAGGTTTTTGTTGTTTTTCTCCCCCTATTGTTCATAGCCTACCCTGCTCATATGTAATGATTGCCTGAAACTATATTAATCATAATCAGACAACCAACCATAAGGATTGGAAATTGATGTTTATTCATTTTCTCCAATAAATTTCAACAATGAAATTCATAGTTTTCGAAGTATGTTTGAGCTTTATGTATACATACATTGTATTTATTTATACATAAATATAAATAGGTATGTATACCAAACTGCTAAAATTCAAACTCAGAAATATAAGAGAAGTGACAGTGGTGTGGCTTGCTCAGGTGTGCCCACTGGCACCCGCGGATCGTCTTCTCCTGGGGGAGAAGAGACATCCAGGTTGTCTGGGAGGCTTGTGATTGACCTTGCATGTGGCAGCATTCTCATTCGTCTTTCACAGTATCTGTATAGTGGTTACCTCTGTGGTTAGGAAATCATTTGTACCTTAGAGTTGTAATGCTGCGAGACAGTCCGCTCACCTGCAGATAATGTTTCATTAGCCTCTTTCAAATTGACAGGGCTGGCTGCTTCCGTGTATTCCTCTGGTGAAGCTGAATGATCGCTCTGTTTGTTTTCTACTTTCTTGTTACAGGTCACTTTCAGTAAGGAGTCTCCCCTCAGGCCTTATTAAAGTAACCACCAGATAAACAAAGTACACTTCCAAATCAGGAAGAAGGGAGATGGGCCTTGATATCACTAACGCACATTGATTTTATTATTGTGAATTTGTTTTCATTAGAGAAATAGCATCACATTATAGAAACATTTACACATATTTCTACAACTCATGTTGGGACTTTTCCAGTTGAGCTTTTCTCAGATGCTTGGCTAGTAATTAATTGATTGAGTCTAGCCTTTTTTCACTTAACATTATATGGTGAATATTTTCTCATTGCTGGAAGCAGCCTGTATAATACTGAAAACTATCCTTGTCAATGACTGTGTAAATTTTCATGGAGAAGATTAATCATCACTTACTTAACCAATACTTTTCCATCCGTTCTTTGGTGCTCTAGTTCAGTGGCAAGTAGTAGATATTAACTACCTCTCCCAAAGTTTCTGTTACCAGTATGTTTGGAAAATAAGGGATTAAAGAAATGACTTTAAGTCTGGGCCTTTCAGTGCCTTTAATATATGAATAGTCATTGACAGGCCAAGATGGAGAAATTTAGTTACATGTGGCGTATTCCAAACCTGCTGACTATTTAAAAATACTGAATTACTGTTCATTGTTGTTAGGTGTATATGTTGTTTTCAGTTTTTCATAATATAAGCGACACATAAGTAACTTACAAATTTTTTTTGCTTAAAGTTTTCCTCATTTTGGTTTTTCTCTAGGTTAGAGTAGTAGGATTATTGGGCTAAACAGTATTCACATTGTATAATTCTTGGTAATATTGTCAGATTGCTTTATAGTTTCATTATACTCTTATTAGACGGGTTTGTTTTTTTTGAGGTTCTCATTTAATAAACAAGAAAGAGCTGTTGTTTTAATACAAATTTCTTTGATAGTAAGTGAGATGAGATCCTTGTTTATTTATTTGTTCACTGTTTATAAAGGCACTAATAATTGGTAAGGCTTGCTCTTATTAACCTGTGCCATTAGAATAAAAATAGCACTACTGGCGACCACTATGCTGGATTGGGCCCTGCACTGAGCGCTTCATTCACAACACAACAGTGTGCAGAACAGCCTTAAAATAAGACAATATTTACATAGCTCTTACTATGTACCAATCTCTTTTCAAGCAGTGTGCATATATGAAGTCATATAATTTGTATAATGACCCTATGAGGTAGGCTCTATTATTGCCATCTTCATTTTGCAGGTGACAAAACTAAGACAGATTAAATATGGTGATAAAGGTTAGACCATTAGTAGGTAGTAGAACTGAGATGATAAACCCAGGCAATGGGTTCCAGAAACTGTGCTCCTGGCTCTTTTACCGTGCTGCCTCTGCCCACCACTATTATTTAAGCAGGTATATGTCATATTATTAAATTTACCAAATGATTGTTGCTATGTCACTGCCCATCCCCTGCCATTTTCAAAGTGATGATATTCTAGAAAGTATAAATTATATCCTGTATTTTAATATCCCATTTTATGCATGTTATTCTTCTGAATGTGAGGATATGGGATGGAGAAAAGTGAGACAGTGTTAAATGCCCCAAGTAATAATTTGTATTTTAAAAGAAACACCTTTATAACTGAAGGCTGAATTCTTACTACCTGCAGCACAGACTATATGCTTCTACAGTATTCCACAGTGTAGCTCATGTGAGTATCTTCGATGAGATTTGTTGTGTGGATTAGATGGTAGGAACCCTTAAAGGCAGTTTTATAATTAAAAGTAGTTGAAAAGCAAAAAATAACCTAGAAAAGTAAACTATTATCTTAGTTATTTTTCTCTTTAGAGGCTTTTAAATTTTAAACTGATCATATAGTGAGTGTATATATGCATATATATATGGCATTATATTTTTCTTGTATTTTGAGGATTTTCACTAAAAAATAGTTTGTTCATCTATATTTTTTAATTCAATAACTCATACTTGAAAAGGAGGAAAAAAAGTGCTTTGCAGCTCTCTGTGACTATTTGGTCTTGAACCTTTCTAATAATATGCTTTCTCCCTCTGAAGCATTATTCATCTCCTGTTAGCACTCTCCCATGAATTGAGAGTTAGGTTTGTGATTTTCTTGACAGATGCTGGAAGCAGGATGGCATCACAGGACTTCTCTTGTCATTCTAGATATTATAGATTGAAAGGACTTACTTTAACCAAAACTTTTTTTCGGGCATGGATTAAGGATTGGAGAGGATATGGCAATAATTTTGGGGGATTTTTTCCACACTTTTGATTGCCCTTAAGATTCTGTAAAGATTTTATTTTTGGGTTATGGTTTAACAAAAAGAAAGTGACCAATATTGAACTTGTTTACAGTCGTTGGATTTCTAGAAGAAATTTAAGCCCCCCACATAAAATTTGGAGATAGAATCTTTGCTTAGTTCAGCATTTAGGTATTTGTCGTGGTCATTACTGGCCTGAGTAAAATAAAATAAACAAAAAGCGGGCAAATTTTAGAAAGATTTATAGTGGGATGTTCTTATAAAACCAGCAAGTTTTAAAATATGGTTGATTTAAACCAGAAATGCTTGCTTTGCTCTCAAATATTTGTAAAATACTAAATACTTTTCCTGTTCTTCTCTGATGGTTCACAGATTCTTGCTCTGTGTCGGTATCATCACTCCTGCTCCTCTACCGGAGCCTTATAACCTTCACAGCTGGTTATTATGGGTTTGCCCATGTTTCACTCTTTCCCTTTTAGGCTGTCTTCATGGGGCTTAGCTTTTAAATTTTCTAATAGAAGAAGTGTTGTTTTGCAAGATACGTGGTTTATGTCGTTCATATTAGAGAACAGGATCTGATCTTCTTGAGAAAAAATCGGATATGATATTCCAAGTTATTTTAGCTGTGATAAACACTGTAATTTGATATAGAAACTCTTCTGAAAACAAGTCTCTTACAGTAGACTGATAAATAAATCCTTTATTTCAGATTTTCCATTTCATCGATAGTTTGAGTGCCTGGAAGAAACTTACATGTCATTTGGTTAAAACTTGTCATGGCGTTCTGAAGTTCCTCACAGTTTTGGATTATTAATCTCTAAAAGATAAGATAAAGCATTTCCTTGTATTGAATTTGAACATGTTTTGTGCTTTGGGATCCACAAAATTTCAAATTCTGTTTGCCATCTTTCCAGGCAAGCTGGGCAGGAAAAGTTATGCACATACATGGGTGGGGAAGAGATTGAGGTCATGGCATCCTGGTTCAAGGATTTATTATATTTTTTCTCATTTAACAGCAGTGTTTATCTGGAATGTGTTTTGAGGGAATCATAGATATAAAATATGTTTTTGTGGTAGTTTTATCGCTAGCATTAGTTAAGACTGCTTTTGTCTGGAACTATGATTTCAGAATCAGACTTACAGCATGCAGAGTATCTAATGTGGTAGCTTAGATGACACATTTAAACAAAAAAGTTTTAAAGTCATAAAAAGGATAAAAAAGAGGGGAATGATACTTAAAGCATTGATGCTTTTAATAGTATTTCCAACCAGTGTCCCTTAGGTTTTCTTGTCCCCGAGAAGTTTCATTTGCTCACAATCTGGGCAAACTAGCATGACCTTGTGGAGTGTTGGCTCACTGGTGAGACCATCCATCGTAAGGATGAATGCTTTTACCAACTTGGCCTTCACTGTCAGTGTGTCTGCACAGAACTGAATTGATACATCTGCATTTCTTAATGAGAAGTTTGGTCTTAAATGTAGTGAACTCTCTCACTGTGAGGCTGTCTGTTACCTAAGGCTCAAAATCTATCATAATTACCATTTCTCTTAAACGCCCATCATTAAGGAGTGCACAGAATGCTTGCCTTAAAAGGATAGTTTCATGGAGATTGCTTCTTGGGTATGTGTCAGCACAAAATGAAATCCCTGGGGTTAAGAAAAAAAGAAGCACTTACATGCTGAAAAGTGGTGAAAAATCTACAAATTCAAATACTGCCGACTGAAAGGCAGTTAATGGGTTGCATGTTGGTGCAGCCACAGAGGCAGCCTGCTCTCTGCCCTGCTGAACTGTTGGCGACGATTTCTTTCACTGGTGGTGGGTTGACATTGAAAACCAGGAACGCATTATGTGAGGAGTAGTGTGTTTTGCCTAGACAAGAATATACATCCAACTTGGGGCTAAAAATTATCAGGAGTTGGCTCAAAGCAAAAAATAAAATAAAAGCAGTCATACATTAAAATAAAGACTCTGCATCATGATTTATTGACTTTGGCCATATCAATTTGCTAAATCATATGGATGCGATTTAAGAAGAATGTTATTTTAAGAAGCTTTGCTCCCCTTTAATTTGACATGACTAAACCTGAAGCCTTCTGGAAACCACAGTTCAAAATGGTTTTTCCCCCTAGAGTTTTCGTCAATTTGCATTTAGGAATGTAATATTAGCTCTCATGTAGACTAAGGATTAATTTTGGAATATTTCTGGATAATGGGAGCCTCATTCCCAAAATGAAGTTGAGTATCATTTGACATGAATTCACTGCCGTTCTTGTGAATTTCATATATTTTAAGGTCGGCTTTTGCTTTATCAACATCCCTACTGGAATGTAGTTTTATTCTTTCCGCTTTCACTCTCACATAGCCTACTGGGATTATTGTACCTTTTTTAAGCATTAGAAATGTTGTGTTATACCTTGGGAATTATCTCCATAAAGAAGATCAACAGACTCGAGGCAGTTATCTGAATTTTTTCAGTTTGTAGTCATCTTTTTGTTTAGTTTGAAAGTACACCGTTAAAGACCCAATTTAAAATTTAGTTTGCCTGTGTGGATAAGAAACACCATCGTCCTGGCATCCAGATGCTGCCAGTGTGGCTGCATTTTGAACTTCCCAGTACATTGCGGGACGTGACTTCTTATCTTTGCAGTTTTTGAACATGGAAAAGTTTCTTCTCAACTGTGAATTTTTCAAATCACAATTTGAAAAATAGCATACTAATCAAGGAACGTGAGGAGTTTCTGAGTGACAGTTGAGAGATGGTGAGAGAAGTTTAAAAAGGGGTTAGACCAGCAATCGCTACATCTGTTAATCCCCAGTTATACCTCATCAACAAATGAACATACAGACTCTGTGGTAAAGAGCTGTCCAAGTTTGAATTTCCTTAAAGTTTGAATAACTTGACGTGGAAACAGTGTGTCTTTTCTCTAAAAACTTTGTCTATGTAATTGTTTACCTTTTTCTGGAATGTTGTGATGCTAAGGATCTCTAAAATATGGTTCCCTGCACTTCCTGGGCTGCATCCAGGGCCAAAAATACATGTCAGTTAGGATCCATGGCCTTTGGGATTCTTAATCAGTTTTTGCAAGTGTGAATACTTTTGTGAGCAGTTCATTTACTTTGCTCCTTTCCTCCCAGTGGACAGTGAACAGGAAGGTTCGCTGGGGAGTGTACTGTCTGCTTTCTCCAAACTGGTCATTATGGTGCATTTGGATCTTCCATGTGCATCACATTCCCCTGGTCTCCTATCAGTGGTAAAAGGAACATGGCACGCAAGTGTTTAAATTATTTATCGTCATAATCGGCCTTTATGTTACACTGCCTTGCCAGGCCTCTGTTATTCTAGTGCATAATTGATGGTGCTCAGAAGTGGAAAAGTTAGAAAAGCGGAAGTAATGTGCCGCAGCAGCGCAGGGAGGCCGCGGGGGCTGCCGGCTGGGCTGTGGGCGAGGGGCTGCTGCCCGCGAGGCCGCCTCGCGGGTTCCTGGGCTCATTTGGCATCTGCTCAGGAAGTTTTTCCTTTCTTACTTTTTCCATGCAGAAGGAGACAAGAAAGGTCCAAAGAGTTGGCACCTCAGATTTTTGCAGCCTAGTTGCATGTCTGATCCTGGCTCTTGAGTAGAACTGGCGGTTTATGTGTAATTCGTCATGGAAAACACATTAATAACGTCTTTGGAGGAGCGGTTCACTTCAGAAAAGGACCCTGAGTCTTGGCCTGATTGGTATTAAGATTAACAAATGACTCACAAATAATAAAAGGAAGAAATTTTTAAAAAGCTGGAGTGCACATAAATAAAAAAAGAACTCAATTTAGACTATTAAAGGACTTTTCCTTCTTGTTATACCTCTGTGTGCATTTATTGGAAAGCAAGAAATGGAAAATATTCTGCATTGTACATAAAAGTGCACTTGTATTGGGAATGAGTTTAGTGCAGATTCAGTGCGTATAGACAAACAAAATACTGACCTCTGAGGTGAATTCTAAAATGTAATCTTGGTCAAATTATTTTGAAAGGATGATTGTTAAACTTAATTTAAATAAAATGTTTTGGGGTACATGAATAGATTAGGAAAATATTTTCAAAGACTATCTTCAACAACCATACTGGCGATCTCCTATGGTGGATTAAAATGTTTGGTACATACAGTATTGTTTCCATCCTAGGAGAGTGTTATTTGGGACATATCCTATGCTTCTGCCGTAGGCTTGCTAAGGAGAGGGCTGGGAGCAGGAGATGTTCTCCCGGTAACATCTGGGGAGATTTTATGTGTCTTGGAAGGGGAAGGTTATGGAGCACTTGGTTAATTATGAAAGTGTGTTCTTCAACTAGAGTAATGAAGAGACAGACAAAGAAGGGGAGAAAAGGATGCTGGTAGTGGGGGGGCAGGTAAACAAGAAGGCTTAAAAAGAAAAAAAATAAGGGCCGTGGTGCAGCTGTTACGTTCACATGTTCTACTTTGGCGGCCGGGGTTCGACAGTTTGGATCTCGGGTGTGGACATGGTGCCGCTTGTTGAGCTATGCTGTGGCAGGCGTCCCACATATAAAGTAGAGGAAGATGGGCACGGATGTTAGCTCAGGGCCAGTCTTCCTCAGAAAAAAAAAGGGGAGGATTGGCAGCAGATGTTAGCTCAGGGCTAATCTTCCTCACAAAAAAAGAAAATTTAAAAAAAGAAAAGAAATAACTAGTTGACAAGATGGAGGATTGGAGGTGTAGTGAAGAGAGAGATGAAAGATCCCATACTTGCTAGTCTCGCTCATCTACTGTATCTACTGGATTTTCCCAAATTTCCCTGCTGGAATTTTCCCTAAGAATTATAATTTTGTGTATTCTTGCAAATGTGCCAAAGCTTTTGTGGAAGGGCACAGTATACAACTACGTGAATATGTTAGAGGAGAGAAGAAAATAAACTGGAGAAGGGAACAGTAGAGAGCAAGTGAGAAAAAGAGAAAGAGAAGGGAAGAATGGAGTAAAACAAGAAGAGTGGGAGAAAAAAGATGGAAGAAAAGACAAGGCCCTGGAGAAGAGAGAAAGAAAAGGAGAAGGGAGAGGAGAATTAAGGAGAGAGAAGAGGGCGAGATGGGAATGAATGAGAGAAGCAGATGTTTCTGCAGTGCTGTGCCTCCCATCGCCCTGTCCGTTCTTCCTTCTCTCCGCCACGGGCTGGATTGCTGGTGGCTAAAAGGCTGTGAGTGGGGCCAGCGCTTCTCCAAGACCTGGAGGAGCTAGTGCGGGACTCCCCTTCAAGTGGCTAGTTCCTTCTTCCTTTATAAATCTTCCCCCATTCCATAATGGACTAGTGAAGAAAATCAGAGTGATACCTAGGAAATTCAAATAAATGCAAAACCTTCAAATACATATATTACTTTGTGAAATCAGACCCCAACCGAACCCTTGAAAAGCTCCTCTGGTAACTTTATTTTTCCTCTCTGTTTTTTCCCCTAGGAGAAAATTAATACTTTGTGTTAAAATATTTTTTGCTGTAGAGATAATTTAAGAGGATGTAAATAAATACTTATCTTCTATTTTTTATCAAGGAAATTGCATCTCTACATTACATTTCATTTGTATAAAAAAAGCAGGTATACAAGAAACATTTGATAGCAATTATTTCGTATCCATCAGTGTTCTATAAGAGGAATTGTTCTTGTGTTTCCACATAAACCAGTAATGTGTTTTTGATGTCCAAGAAACTGTGTTTGCTCTGCGGATATCTACAGTTTACTCTTTTGTGTAGTATATATAGTTTTACCACTGGCAAAAAAAAAAAAATCTGTATTTCTCTGTCTCTATAAAAATGTCTGTATATATGTTCCATAAATGTATATGAAAAGTATAACACATATATTTTTAAACATAGGTTTAATATTTTTCTCTCTGGCCTATTGTTTTAAATGCAGAAATTCAGAATTATTTACCAATCATTTATGAATTATTTAAAATAAGTCTAAGTAGAATTTGCTAAACATTGCAATTTTAGATTGGGTGTTGATGTATACCTAACATTTTATTTTTATTAAAATAATAGGTAATACATGCACATAGTAATTTTCAAAGAAAATGTCTCCTTCTAGCCTACCCCTCTTCCTTTCCCTAGAGACAAATGAGACTTTAAGAAAATCATTTAGGATACCTAGAAACCTAAATCATTAGGATACCTGAATTTTTCAGATAATATGCTAGCCTTTTTGCATTTATTTTCTGTATATGCAGAGAATGAAATAATTATATGAGATGGCTTATTCATGCTTCCTTTCTCATGTCCTTACCTGACTCGTTTTTTAGTATTGTAATAGTAATCAGAAGTGATGTGATTATCTTTTCTAGACATCAAAAATACAATTTCCCTTTGTCCTAAATAAGGACTTCTCTTTTCACAGACCTCAAAGACTAAGGGACAGCTTGAATGGGACTCACATCCATTTTATTTCGGCTTCATATTTCATCTTTGGGTTACGTTGTAATTTTGTTTTCGGTTGCCATTACTCATTGTCAATGTAATATTTAGTATTTATCAAAGGTTTTCTGGGTACAACATGGTGTGGCATTTGCAATAATGTATAGATTAGCTGCTTTTTCAGACCATGAATAGCTTGTCTAAGTAGGAAACAAAAAGAAATACTTTCAATATTATATATGCCTAGTGACAGATTTTCATAATGAATGGATTTGGGAAAGTGGAGCAAGAGGTACTCAATTTATACAAAGTATTCTGGTTACTTTGTGTTTTGAGTTTCATTTTATATGCTAATACATTTTTGAGACTATGTCTAACATGAACTTTCTAAAGTGCTACAATGTGCATATCTTAATAAACCTATTACTTTATTTTTAAAATTAAAGTTCTCTTGGTGCTGGTAATAGCGTTTGATTCAGTAAGACTTCTTAAGAGGCATCATGACATATTGGCTTATTTTAGAATTTAGAGCATAAGTTCTAGAACTAATTATCTGCCACTTACTAGCTATGTAGTTTTAGGCAAGTGCTTTAACTTCTTGGTGCTTCATTTTTTCCTACTTGTAAAATAGGGATGAGAAGAGTACCTGCCTCACAGTGTTATTTTGCTCATGACATTGAGTTAATACACATGAAGTCCTTAGTTCTGTGCATGGCACATCATAAGAAATTAATAAGCACTAATTTTTATTATTTGAGTGATAGATTACTGTAGATCTAGCTTAGTTAATCTTGATGCTTTATTTTAACCTATTCTCATTGAGTAATGACATATTTTCAAACTAAGTATTGTATAGCTCTGGTGAAAATAAATGTATTTCATAATTGACAGTGAGCAGTGCTAATGAATAGGACTTATTTTCCTCTAGTTAAAAAAAATGTTTGCAGCTTGTGTAAACATCATTGTGGTAATTGAAATTGAAATTCATCATAATAGAAAATGCATGATCCAATAAATGAAACATTACACTTAAATATATATAAATGTATGTACAGCTGAGAATTGGTGCCTTATGACACAGAAACAATGGCTTAATGCTCTTTAACAGCTAATACATTCTCATCTTAAGTAGCATCCTCAGTTATCTTTGGTGTGTGTTGTAAATGACCAAGCACTGTTTAATGAAACCTTGGCTTGTGTTCTGTTGAGGAAAAAGTAGCTCGGATAGAGGCATTTGCATGCTAAACGCTCCCTCGGTGACAATTCCTCAGGTGATAAAGTGGCTAATAACATTTATTATTATATCTGTGTGGAGAGAATGAACGTTTCATCCCCATTTGTTGAGAAGAGGAGAAATGAGAGCTCAAATCAATTCATTCATGTACTCTGATATCCTTCTTTAGTAATATTTTTATATTAATTTCACCAAAGTTAAGCAAAAAGTAAGAGATAGAAATAAATCACTTAAAGATTATTATGACAAGAAGACTGAAAAGGGGGTACACATCTATTCTTTAATAGAAAAAAACAACAGTTAACGAAGTAACAGGAATCATTACAGCACATTTGGTGATGCTGTATAAAATCTAGTATGAGCCATGAAGAGAGGCATCTCGGTACTGTTTACAAATAAAGATGGCTTGAGAGTTACTGCCACAGCTTTGGGTTGGGGAAGCAGAAGGAAGCATCTGAAGGTGGGGCCAGGGCTTACCAGATACTTTCTGTTCTGAATAAAGAAGAGGGCTCAGCGCTCTGCCAACTGCGATTGTCAAGGAAATGCTGTTAAGATATGTTTTTCTCGTAAGTTAAAAAATCAAAACCAAATCCAAATCTCAGTACACTGAAAGCAATGCTGAAACAGTCTAAGTTTAATGAATGTGTTCTTTGAGGCTGTTTATTGTGTATGTCACACCAGAGGGATGCTTATCAGGGCAAAGCACCCAATATGGACTTTTGTTCCAGCAAAGCTGCTGTCCATAGCAAAGATGTCTCATTAGCAAATTTGTAGAAAATATATTGTATACTTTTCTGTTTTCTAGGGTAATGACTTGTGAATTTTAATTTGGTGGTTCTGCTTTTACTAAAGCCGTTAACCATCATTTGTACACGGTAACACATTTTAATTGGACTAGGGCTTCTCTTTCATTCCAGGACCTGTGTGCAGCCAGTGCTTAAATAACATTGCTAATCAATTCATAAGATCTTACTTTGATAATGAGTGATCATCTGTCGTGGTAGACCAAAACCAAGTTTGTGATGCATGAATTTATCAATTGTCTTAACCTAGCAAAGAAATTGGTTTTCACTGTGTCTGTAAACTATAGCATTTGAGATATCCATTGAGCCTATACTTAATCTCCTATATTGTAATTTAAGAAAACCAACTTAACTGTGTACAACTGAATTGTACATTTCATTAAAATTTGAAAATCATAGTAACAAGACAGAGATTGCTGAGTTATAATCAATAAGGCTAATTTGATTTAGGGGTAGCTGAGGAGAAAGACAAAAATCAAGTACTGTAGTTTGAATTATGGAAAGTGTCACATTTAATTTCACAATTGGTTCTGGTGTGTTTGGGGATTTAGAATAATTTTATACCTTAACATTCAATCTTTATTTTACAGTGAATAAGCTAATTTTAGATGACTACTCAACCTGTGTCTGCTTGCTATTATGGAATATTAGCTTCGGAATAATCTGGTAATTCTTACTTAACACCAGTTAATAAGGAATTAGAATTATAATTTTGTATATGAACAAATTGTGCTTCAAATTATCATGTTATGTAGTTTATATAAATTGGTATTAGTGACAGGAAAAGAATCAAGAAGGCATGCTGCCTGATGATGATTTTCTTTCACTTTTCTTGGTTCTGCTTTGTACATGTGTGTTGGAAGAAATTGGCTAATTGTGAATTTCATAATCATGCTAACTTATTGGCAGTTGCTAAATACAGAAATTCACATGAGACAACCTCAAAACACCTCACCCGTCAAGTTAGAGTGTATGTCAGCTAAGCCACCTAAAGTCAAAGCAGCCAACTAAATTCACTCAATTGAGTCAAACAACTAACTGGTTATTCAGGAAAAAATAAACCTCCCTGGTTTATTAGCTCTGAGTAGAATTTTAAAAATCAGTTGCTGAAGCATAAATTTAGAAGTTATTTTGATGAGCATTTTTCTTCTCCCAGTTGATAAATCTCTCAGCCATTTAGATATTCATGGTTTAGGTTGCCACAGGGCAGGCCTTTTACATGCTAGATATAAGCGCAGAAAGTTTATGGAAACATTAAAATTAACACAAAAAAAATCACTGAAATTACTTGTGAACTGTATGGCTGAGCTTTATTAAGTGGCTGGAAAGTGAATGATTATATATAAAATATAATCTTGGTGGAACCATATTTTCTCTTAAATAATGTTGTTCAGAAAGGAAGTTTTAAAGGTAAACTAAGTGCTCTTATAGAGCAGCCACTGATTTTGCTGGGACTGTCGTATATGTTGTTATGTACGCATAGGAACACTCTGAGGTGAATTAGCTAACGTTACTGGTGACTTTGGTGGGTCATTTTCAAAATGACTGCTCTTTTAGGTGAAGTTAATCCCATGACTTAACTTCCATACAGGAAAACTATTTCTGCTGCAGAAATTCACGGCCAAGTTGTTGAAGTTTATAAAGAGAACATTTTTAGTCAGCAAAGTTAGTAAAAGGTAGTAAAAGTGATTTGTGGAATTTGGGCAAAGAAATACAGACACTTGTGCTGGGAGTTTGGGACTGCCTCTAGAAGATGAAAAAAACCAGTTCTTTTAAGCTAAGCTTAAATCAAATAAGTGATCTACTTTATAGTGGTAAAAAATTATGCTATGGGCACAATTACTGTATTATGCTTAATGCACTGATAGTTAAAACTTTTAAATTCTGTTAAGTCTTTAGTCATATAGTAAATAGTGAGAGAAGGAGAACCGTGAAAGTTGCATGGTGTTTGTTCCTGGTTATCCGGTTGGGTTGTTAAGGAAAACATGTGAAGACTGTTTCTTACTCAAGAGGGAACGCTAAATGTTGACCACTGACTTTTGTCACTTTAACTTAGTCTGTGGTCACTGTCAGCTTCAAGTTAACATTCGTTTTTAATGATAGCATTGCTTGTTGTCCTAATTTTGCTCATCAAGGTAGGATGAATACCTTGACAAAATTAGGGTAGCTGTTTGTGGTATTGTAAAATCCAGTTACACGGAATAAAAGCCTGTATGAGGCCTTATCTCTTTAGATATTTCTGGAGCAAAAGAATTCCATTTTATGGATGTGAGTTTAATAAAGTAGGGGACTCTCCCACTTGTGTATTGGAAAAAAATTCTACATTTTTTGGTTTCTTTTTCCTGAAGTTCTTTGGAATTTTGGGAGGAGGCGAGCTGGAAACAGTACAACCTTGTTCAAAGAAATGAATTTTTAAAATCCTGTAAGCCTTTACTACAAAACTTCTTCCTTGTCATTTTTGGGTGGCTAGAGAAAGAATTAGCACATCCTTAGGATCATAAAGGATTTCTCTGCCTTTGTAATTTATAGCATTAACAAAGTAGTGAAGCACTTTTTCTTTTTGTAACTGACTGCCCCCCTTTAACAAATGTTTTTGCAAGTAATAAGGCAAAATTACAAACGATAAATTATTGTAGTGGTGGCTGTTCACCAGCCTGCCCACCCATTCATGCTGTACAGTACTTCATGGAAAGTTATGTTTAATGTCACTTAATGAGTCCTTAGAACTAGTGTGCTCTCAGACACTTTGATGGGCTGTTAAATTTACAAATGTTCTAGGGCTATAAATTATCATTAAACATTAGGAGAGAAAGAGACGAGTTTTTCTATGCATTTCACATGATTTATTGAAACTTCTAAACCAGGAAGCTGAAAATAGGTGAGGATTTGGTGCTTGGAATGTAATCTGAAGTTGGTACGTTTCTGGATCTAGATCAAAGGGAAGTTTACATGAAAACAAGTGTAAATCTTTATTAAGTAGCTCTATATAATGGTTAAAGGAAAATGACTTTCAGTTAGGTCCATTGTTGAGTAAATCATAGGACCCAAGAAGTAAGGTGGACTACTGGTTACTCAGAGGAGATTGATGTTAAATATTCCCAGTGTCTTCCTCCTGCTTCCTCCCCCACCACCTCACTGCTCAATAGCACCTTCCCTGGCACCCCTAGATGAAATGAAAGAAAGTAAAACCCATCTGGAGAGGCACTGCTGTGTGGTGCACAGGAGAACTGCCTTGGATTTAGTCAGTTCCGAGCTTGAATACTAAGCTGTGGAACTCTTAAGTCAATTACTCGAAGTCAGTATGCCTTAGTTTTCCAGGAATTAAAAAGAAGATTATAATATTGACATCAGAGTGTTGTTATAGGGATTGAGTTAGAGAATGAATGTGAAATGACTCGCAGGGAGCCTACTGAGCCTAGTGGCGTAATGGAGATATTCAATAATTGGTAGCTGTTATTATGGTTTTATATTAGTTATGCCATTTTAACAAAAGTCTTCATGGACTAAGATACTGAATAATATAATGAGATGATAATGATGTGTTTAAATAAGGGTTTTTAAACCCTAGCTTCACATTTTAGTCACCTGGGGAGCTTTTAATACTCATACTCAGATACCCGTGTGTTGGTCCCAACCCAGACCATTAAGTCAGGATATTTGAGGGTGGGCCATGGGTATTTTTTAAAAAAGCTTCCTAGGTAATTCTGTGCAGCCAAGGGTTGCAGCTGACTTTGTTAAGAACCCTGCTCTTCTGCCACTCCTTAGGATGTGGCCTGTGTTTTCATGGTTCACAATGGCTGCTAAAGCTCCAGTCATAAGATTCACCTTTCAGGCAACAGGATAGAAAAAAGAACAAAGAGGAGCATGACTGTCTCCCTCTTCCCCAAGAAGTCCCATATACATACTTCTGCTGTGTCACACTGGTCATTACTTAATCATCTAACTGCAAGTGGGGCTAGGCTATAAAATGAAGGGTTATTATTTTTTTTAGGCAGCCATGCATTCAGTTAAAAATTGGGAGATACAGGAGTGCAGTAGAAGTTCTGGAGACTGAAAATCAAATCAAGGGAAAGTCAAGTATAAGAGGAGAGTATTATCTCCTATCTAAATGCCTCTGTCTCCAACACCAGTCTCTCTTCACTCTGAAAACAGCTCCTCTAAAACCAAACTCACATTAACTTGTTTTTTCTTCTTTATTAATGTCAACTCAAATCTACTAAAATAGTACCTGTGACATCTTCCTTTTTCTTATCCCTCATTTAACAATGATGATGATAGTTATAATGTTTTTAGTTTAACTCTTATTTAATCCTCATAACAAACCAGTGAAATAGGTATTATTCCTATGTGACAGATAAGAAAACAGAATGGGAAGTAACCTCCCTCTCGGTTAGGAGGCTCAGAGGCGCGTAGCCAAGGAGGTGTGTTCAGGTCATGCTAATTCA